>NW_025211781.1:21723-24912 GCF_004010195.1 Chiloscyllium plagiosum
CATATCACTGGAAGGTCGTAAAGGTCTGCAACCAGTTATAAATTCTTTGCTAAAAACCGGATTGTTAGAACCCTGTATGTCACCCTTTAATACCCCAATACTGCCTGTCCGCAAACCAGACAGAATCTATCGATTAGTGCAGGATCTCAGAGCATTGAACTGATTAGTTCGAACACGACACCTGGTAGTCCCCAATCCGTACACTTTGCGAGGAAAGATACCGTGTGACCATCACTGGTTTAGTGTAATAGATTTAAAGGATGCATTCGGGGCCTGCCCTCTGGCTCCAGAAAACCGTGTCATGTTTGCCTTTGAGTCGGAAAACCCATACACTGGTAGAAAGCAACCATTCTGATGGACAGTACTTCCCAGGGATTCAGAGAATCATCTAATCTATTCGGGCAACTACTGGGACAGGTTCTGGAACAACTTGAGATGCCTAAAGGGACGTCACTGTTACAATATGTGGACGACCGACTTGTGTCAAGACGAAAGAGTGATGACGTGAGCTTGGCCACCAATAGGCTGTTACATTTCCTTGGGCAACAAGGTTTAAGAGTATCTAGGAATAAATTGCAATATGTAGAGAAAGAAGTGAAATATTTAGTGCACCTTGTTAGTGAAGGTTCCAGCCGAATTAACCCCGAGAGAATTAAAGGAATCGTAGAACTACCCCTCCCGACCACCAAACGAGAATTATGGAAGTTCTTGAGGCTCGTGGGGTATTGTAGATTATGGATAAAAGCATACGCCCAGAAAACGAAGGGGTTATATTATACATTGACAGAATCTGAACATGAAAGACTACAGTGGACAGAAGAGGAAAAGGAAGGTTTGCACGAGTTAAAGCATAGTTTAATACAAGCTCCGGTGCTGGCCCTTCCTTTCCTCGAGAAACCATTTCACCTTTTTGTGATAGTAAATGATGGACCAGCCTTAGGACTGTTAACCCAGAAGGGAGGGGGAAGGAGGCAGCCCATAGCCTTCCTGTCCAAGATCTTGGATCCTGTCTCGAGAGGATGGCCTGAATGTTTACAGGCAGTGGCAGCCACTGCCATACTGGTAGAGGAGAGCCGTAAACTTACTTTTGGAGGGGCGTTAGTCGTTAGTAGCCCCCATCAAGTCAGAACTGTGCTAAACCAAAAGGCAGGGAGATGGTTGACAGACTTATGAATCCTGAAATACGAAGCCATCCTGACGAAGAGAGATGACCTCGTGTTCGCAAAAGATAGCTGTCTAAACCCAGCTACCTTCCTATGGAAGGGAGAACCTCTGGACAAACGAGAATTAGAACATGACTGTTTAGATATCATTGAGTATCAGACTAAGGTTAGACCAAATCCAAAAGATATTCCCTTGCATGATGGGGACAGACTGTTTATGGAATGGTACAAGGAAAAAGACACAATGAATATGCAGTAGTTGATGGTAACAAGAACCAAACAGTTGAGGCTGACCGGTTGCCTAAACATGGTCGGCCCAAACCGAGTTGTATGCATTAAACCAAGCTTTAGAACAACTAGAAAATCAGGATGGGACAATTTACACCGACTCTATGAGCTAGTCCATACCTTCGGAAAAATATGGCAAGAACGTGGACTAATCAATAGCCGGGGAAAGGAATTAGTACACGAAGAGTTAATAGGACAAGGGTTGAAAAGTTTGGAATTACCACGAGAAATAGCAATAGTTCATGTACCAGGGCACCAAAAGGGGAACACTCTAGAAGCAAGAGGAAATAGGCCAGCAGACGAAGCAGCCAAAGAGGCAGCTATGAACCTTACAGTAACAAAAATACGGGTTCTCACACCCCTAGCGGAGTCTCCTTCCGTAAACCCCGTGTACACGAAGGAAGAGGAAAAAGAATTCCAGGAGATAGGAGCCACTAAGACAAGTGAAGAAAGGTGGATTCTCCTGGATGGGAGGGAAATGTTGAGTAAACCAGTCATGAGAAACATTCTAAATACCCTGCACCCAAGGCAGTCATTGGGGCTCTCAAGCTATGTGTTAAGGAAGTATGGATGTGAAGGAATATGCACATTAGCCAAGCAGGTATGCTCAGAATGCTCGATCTGCCAAAAGATTAATAAAAAGGTAACAAGAGGAGGGCAAAAAGGTGGAAGGAATCCCGGGATAAGATCTTTTCAGAGCCTTCAGGTCGACTATACAGAATTATCCCCGGTAGGGAAACAAAAGTATATATTAGTCATAGTAGACCACTTAACCGGGTGGGTGGAAGCTTTCCCAATGTCTTCAGCTACCTCAAAAGGAGTAGTGAAAACACGCCTTGAACATATCATCCAACGATATGGAATAGTTGAAACTATAGATTCAGACCAAGGTACCCATTTTACTTCTAAGTTCTTACAAGGGGTAATAGCAGGATTAGGAATTTCATGGGAATTCTATACTCCTTGACACCCACCTTCCTCTGGACGGGTGGAAAGAATGAATCAAACCGTAAAGAAGCAATTATCAAAGTTACTCCGAGAGACTCGATTACCATGGACTAAATGCTTACCTATTGCATTATTACACATTCGGACGGCCCCGAGGCCTGGTATCAGACTTTCTCCTTATGAAATTATGTTTGGGCTGCCATTTCTGGGAGGGAAGGGAGAGGTATCCACGGTCGAGTTTAATGACAAGTTTTTGAAAAACTATACTGTGGCACTTGGCTCTTCATTATCTGTTCTTAGGAATAAAGGCCTTTTGGTACAGACACCGCCACTTGAGTTTGCAGTACATTGGATACGACCGGGTGATTGGGTCCTGATAAATACCTGGAAGGATACCAAACTACACCCGAGCTAGGAGGGACCATTATTAACTCTCCTGACTATCGAACCAGCCATCTGAACTGCAGGAAAAGGGTGGAGTCATCACACTTGTGTTAAGAGCTCCGTGGACACTCCTTCCCCTTCGGCAGAGTGGCAAGCTCATCCTACAGACAACCCTCTGAAAGTCAAGCTGAGCAGGAGGACTGGACTGAAATAAGAGACTTTTAATAGTTGTTGCCATTGACTTTAAAATTTGCTGCTACTGATTGTAAGGGTTGCGTGGACTCACTTCTCCCAGGTGAGTACAAAAGAGGGAAAGATAGGCAGGAAGGTTGACAGAGGTAAGAGATGGATGGGTATTGGTATAGTGTTGTAGTGATAGTCATACTGATGGTTCAAGGAGACGTGA
>NW_025211782.1:0-1742 GCF_004010195.1 Chiloscyllium plagiosum
TCCACAGTGAGAGGGTCCCACACTGAGAGGGTCCCACACTGAGAGGGTCCCACACTGAGAGGGTCCCACACTGAAAGGGCCCCACACTGAGAGGGACCACTCTGAGAGGGTCCCACACTGAGAGGGTCCACTCTGAGAGGGTCCCACACTGAGAGGGTCCACACAAAGAGCGACCACACTGAGAGGGTCCCACACTGAGAGGGTCCACACTGAGAGGGTCTGACACTGAGAGGGTTCCACACTGAGAGGGTCCCACACTGAGAGGGTCCACACTGAGAGAGTCCACACTGAGAGGGTCCACACTGAGAGGGTCCACACTGAGAGGGTCTGACACTGAGAGGGTTCCACACTGAGAGGGTCCCACACTGAGAGGGTCCCACACTGAGAGGGTCCCACACTGAGAGAGTCCACACTGAGAGGGTCCCACACTGAGAGGGTCTGACACTGAGAGGGTTCCACACTGAGAGGTCCACACTGAGAGGGTCCACACTGAGAGGGTCTGACACTGAGAGGGTTCCACACTGAGAGGGCCCCATACTGAAAGGGCCCCACACTGAGAGGGTCCAAACTGGGAGGGTCCCACACTAAGAGGGTCCACACTGAGAGGGCCCCACACTGAGAGGGTCCCACACTGAGAGGGTCCCACACTGAGAGGGTCTGACTCTGAGAGGGTCCTACACTGAGAGGGTCCCACACTGAGAGGGTCTGACTCTGAGAGGGTCCTACCCTGAGAGGGTCTCACACTGGGAGGGTCTGGCGCTGAGAGGGTTCCACACTGAGAGGGCCCCACACTGAGAGGGTCCCACACTGGGAGGGTCCCACACTGGGAGGGCCCCACACTGGGTGGGCCCCACACTGGGAGGGCCCCACATTGGGAGGGGCCCACACTGAGAGGTCCCACACTGGGAGGGCCCCACACTGAGAGGGTCACACACTGAGATGGTCCCACACTGGGAGGGTCCCACACTGAGAGGGTCCACACTGAGAGGGTCCACACTGAGAGGGTCCCACACTTGGAGCGTCCCACACTGAGAGGGCCCCACACTGGGTGGGCCCCACACTGGGAGGGCCCCACATTGGGAGGGGCCCACACTGGGAGGGCCCCACACTGAGAGGGTCCCACACTGGGAGGGGCCCACACTGGGAGGGTCCCACACTGAGAGGGTTACACACTGAGAGGGCCCCACACTGAGAGGGTCCCACACTGAGAGGGGCCCACACTGGGAGGGGCCCACACTGGGAGGGTCCCACACTGAGAGGGTCCCACACTGAGAGGGGCCCACACTGGGAGGGCCCCACACTGAGAGGGGCCCACACTGGGAGGGGCCCACACTGGGAGGGTCCCACACTGAGAGGGTCCCACACTGAGAGGGTTTCACACTGAGAGGGCCCCACACTGAGAGGGGCCCACACTGGGAGGGGCCCACACTGGGAGGGTCCCACACTGAGAGGGTCCCACACTGAGAGGGTTTCACACTGAGAGGGCCCCACACTGAGAGGGGCCCACACTGGGAGGGGCCCACACTGGGAGGGTCCCACACTGAGAGGGTCCCACACTGAGAGGGTTTCACACTGAGAGGGCCCCACACTGAGAGGGGCCCACACTGGGAGGGGCCCACACTGGGAGGGTCCCACACTGAGAGGGTCCCACACTGAGAGGGTTTCACACTGAGAGGGCCCCACACTGAGAGGGGCCCACACTGGGAGGGGCCCACACTGGGAGGGTCCCACACTGAGAGGGT
>NW_025211782.1:7769-24918 GCF_004010195.1 Chiloscyllium plagiosum
GAGGGGGACAGTGTAGAGGAGGTCAGTGTAGAGGGAGTCAGTGTTTGATGCGGTCAGTATTTGGTGGGTTCAATGTTGAAGGGGTATTCTCAGCATTACTTCATATTGTCAATTAATGTTTTATGCTGATACTGATGGCCCAATAGTGTGAAAACGTGCCATTTCCCTCCATGACGGTTCACCAATGTGAAGAATAAATGTCCCCACAAATAAAATATTCAGTTTTGAATACATCCCTGTCGTACAAATTAAAAAGGGATTAACTGTCCCTGATTTGTTGGGTTTAATGCTGATGATCTGCCCTTTGATCTTGCTCTGAGGCTCGAAGTTCTGCTGTTTCATCCAGGGCATAAAAATGAACATTGCTGCTCGATAAAACACCAGCAGCATTCACTCTCCCAAAAAGTGGCTGGAAACCCTCACTTCATCTGGGATCCTGCACAGCTTTGTCGGCTGGGGGAGGGTTAATGACCATCCCTTGAGAACTGGAGTCCACAGACAATAGATACACAATGTTCTCTCTCTCTCTCTCTCTCGCCCCACTCCCTCCCCCCACCTTGCCCACACACTCTTCCTCCATTTTGCTTACCTATCATTGGGACATTTTCTGTCACATGTCTGTACAAACTGCAGTCACCGTGTGTGTAGTGATTGGAGCCAGCAGACCCCGTTGACTATAAGGTTGGGGTGGTTAACCTGGGCTAATCAGGGAGCCCTGGCTGACAGAGATAAACAGGGGATTTAGAATCTCCCCAGTTCAGGGCCTGATTCTGAAGTGCCTGCCCACAGCCGATGTACTGTGCACTCGTAAGTAAAGGGTGATGTGGTGATGGGATACCGGTCTCTGTACAGCTATTTCACTGTGGAATGGTGGTGGGGTGTTCTTTCGGGAAGTCTAGGCTGCTTTGGCAGTACACTGCTGTCTGAAAGGATCAAAACCTGATGTAAAGAGTCCAGTGTTTTCCCCAGCACCTGGACAACCAGAGTTCTGGCTGACAATAATGTATGTTTGGGCGGTTTTACAGATTAATCATTTACCACATTATGTTTGGCTACATTATGAACGTATCTTCCTTAATTATCCAGTCCTGGAGTGGGACTCAAACCTGGAGCTTCAGGCTCAGAGGCTGGGACACTACCCCCTGCACCACAAGAAATCACTGCGGAGGAGTTACCAAATCTCCCGGATTTCTCTGATCACCTCCAAGAATTAAAGAATGATCACCAGATAAGGGTTTTGAGTAAACCTGACAGAAAATCAGAGAGGGCATTTAAAAAGCTGATGTCTTTTGAAAAAAAAATTTTTTGCTTAGCGGTTTTATGAATAATTGTGATAGATAAAATGTCAGTGAAACATCCTCCAGTCAGATCCATGTAAGAAGTGTTTTTTTAAAAGAATCATTCAGAGGATATGGGTGCCCAGTATTTATTCCCCATCCTGTTGTTAAGAGTCAAACATGGAGTCACCTGTAGACCAGACCAGGTATGGGCAGCAGGTTTTTTTTCCTTAAAGGACATTATTTGAGGCAGCTAAGCTTTTCCTGACAATCAGAAGTTGATGGTATCATTAGACTTTTCATTCCAGATTTCGATTGAATTGGAATTCCACCGTCTCCTGTGGCAGGATTTGAACCAAGGTTCCCAGACTATTACCTGAGTCTCTGGATTAATAATCTAGTGATGATATTACTAGGTCATCACCCTCCTCCAATTGCGTGTGTCTATCATCTATCACAGCCTTGGATGGTCCAAACACACTACAGCAAGTTAAGGTGCAGTCATAGAGGCATAGAGATGTACAGCATGGAAACAGACCCTTCGGCCCAACCCGTCCATGCCGACCAGATATCCCAACCCAATCTAGTCCCACCTGCCAGCACCCAGCCCATATCCCTCCAAACCCTTCCTATTCATATACTCACCCAAATGCCTCTTAAATGTTGCAATTGTACCAGCCTCCACCACTTCCTCTGGCAGCTCATTCCACACACGTACACCCTCTGAGTGAAAAAGTTGCCCCTTAGGTCTCTTTTATATCTTTCACCTCTCACCCTAAACCCATGTCCTCTAGTTCTGGACTCCCCCACCACTCTTTCCGATAGGAAGGAGACCAGAATTGCACGCAATATTCCAAGTGCTCCATGTGAAGGTTACATTTCTGATGTCGGGGTTAAAAACTGTCCTGACAACCCAACAGCATCCTTCCAAAGACTTTATAATCACAAAATCCGGCTTTGCGGAGATTTTAATGCCATTCAGATTAATCTTGTGCTAAATTGGAATCCAAAGCTTAGAAAAAGTGCATTCCATTTAATGGATTCTTTGTGACCTCAATCTCTGATTTACAAAATCGCCCTTTAAAAGCCACACAATTATCTCAGTGTTAGCATGGCTTTGCATTTACAATCCAATCAGGGGCAGTGCCCTGGCCGGGAAGTCAGTGCCTGCCCTGTTTTTTTTAGAAAGAGAAGGCATTTTGCGATGTGGTCGTGCTGAGCAAGGTAGAGTGTGAAGAGTCAGACATGACTGTGGATTAGGAGCAGGTGCAACCTCAGAGTAATAGTGCGCACATCATTGGCAGAGGGTGAGTTTGATCCATTGGCCTTTTGGTTATGATCCCACCCACTCCCAATGCACCACCCATTGGCTCCAGATACCTGACCTATAGACCTTTTCCATGGGGCTGCTATTTCATTACAGGGAGAGGGAAACGGGTGGTGATTTAACCTGAGGGTCATCACATCTCAGACTGAGAAGGAGCACCCTTTATGCGACCCTCAGCCGAGGAAGGTGCTGTGGGTATCACATCACAAACAACTTTCCAGCCAACTGAGCAATGCAACATTTCACTGGCTGCAGCAAATTACCACAGTAATCTCCCAGTGGTGACCACCACCTCACGACAGAAACACTGTCTTGTTACAGACTGGATAATATTCAGAGACCTTCACTCAGAGATAAGTCACAGCTCAGAGCAATAAATAGAACATTTAAACAGGAACATTCAGGACACACAGCACAGCGTAAATAGAACAGGAACTCATAACAGTGAAAGAGTTACAGTGAGTAAGTGTTAGCGGATGTGCATGTAGAAACACAAGACCTAACATATTAATAGAACTGTCTTTGCTTGAAGAGATTTTCACTGTTATATTGTGGCCACTATGAAGGAAGAGGAGAAGTATTCTTGTTCTATTTATCTGTGGGATGTGTGTATTTATTGCTCAGGGGAGTATTAATTACCCTCTTCAATTACCCTTGACAAAATATGGATAGTCCAACATCTTGAATACAACTGAGTGATTTGCTAGGCCATTTCAGAGGGCAGGTTAACAGTCAACCACATTGTGGCTGTGGGGCTGGAGTCACGTGGAGGCCAGACCAGGTAAAGATGTCCCGAAAGGACATTGGTGAGCCAGATAGGTGTTTACAATAATGCAGTAATTTCTGACCATCATTATAGAATGAAGATTTTTGCCGATTTTATTCAATGAACTGACGTTTTAAAAATTAATTCATGGAATGTGGGAGTCACTGGCCAGATCAGCTTTTATTGTATGTCCCTAATAGCCCAAGGAACTGTCAACCACATTGTGGCTGTGGGTCTGGAGTCATATGTTGGCCAGACCAGGTAAGGATGGCTGTTCCTCGCCCGATAGGACATAGAACATAGAACATTACAGAGGTGTACAGGCCTTTCGGCCCTCGATGTTGCACTGACCTCTGGAACCAATCTGAAGGCCATCTAACCTTCACTGTTCTGTTCTTGTCCACATGCCCATCCAATGACCATTTAAATGCCCTTAAAGTTGGTGAGTCTATTACTGTTGCAGGCAGTGCGTTCCACGCCCCTACTACTCTCTGAGTAAATAACCTACCTCTGAGATATGTCCTATATCTATCATCCCTCAATTTAAAGCTATGCCCCCTCATGCTAGCCATCGCCATCTGAGGAAAAAGACTCTCACTGTCCACCTTTTCTAACCCTCTGATTATCTTTTATGTCTCAATTAAGTCACCCCTCAACCTTCTTCTTTCTAATGAAAACAGCCTCAAGTCCCTCAGCCATTCCTCCTAAGACCTTCCCTCCATACCAGGCAACATCCTAGTAAATCTCCTCTGAATCCTTTCTCAAGCTTCCATATCCTTCCTATAATGCGGTGACTAGAACTGTACACAATACTCCAAGTGCGGCTGCACCAGAGTTTTGTACAGCTGCAACATGATTCCAAAACTCAATTCCTCTACCAATAAAAGCTAACACACCACATGTCTTCTTAACAATCCTATCAACCTGAGTGGCAACTTTCAAGGATCTATATACCTGGACATTGAGATCTTGCTGTCCATCTACACTACCAAGAATCTTACAATTAGCCCAGTAATCTGTATTCCTGTTACTATTTCCAAAGTGAATCATCTCACATTTTTCCACATTAAACCCCATTTGCCACCTCTCAGCCCAGCTCTGCAGCTTATCTATGTCTCTCTGTAACCTACAACATCCTTCAGCACTATCCACAACTCCACCGACATTAGTGTCATCCATAAATTTATGACCCATCCTTCTATGCCCTCATCTCGGTCATTTATACAAATAACAAACAGCAGTGGGCCCAAAACAGATCCTTACGGTACACCACTAGTAACTGAGCTCCAAGATGAACATTTCCCATCAACCACCACCCTCTGTCTTTTTATAGCTAGCCAATTTCTAATACTACTAAATCTTCTTCAATCCCATGCCTCCGTATTTTGTGTAATTGCCCACAGTGGGAACCTTATCAAACCCTTTACTGAAATCCATATACACCACATCAACTGCTTTACCCTCATCCACCTGTTTGGTCTCCTTCGCAAAGAACTCAATAAGGTTTGTGAGGCACAACCTTATTGACCTTATTACACTTCACAAAACCATGTTGACTATCCCTAATCAACTTATTCCTATCAAGATGATTATAAATCCTATCTCTTATAACCTTTTCCAACACTTTATTCACACCCGAAGTAAGGCTCACTGGTCTATAATTACCAGGGGTGTCTCTCCTCCCCTTCTTGAACAGGGGAACCACATTTGCTATCCTCCACTCTTCAGGCACTATTCCTGTCGACAATGATGACATAAAGATCAAAGCCGATGGCTCTGCAATCTCCTCCCTGGCTTCCAGTAGAATCCTAGGATAAATCCCATCCGGCCCAGGAGACTTATCTATTTTCACACTTTCCAGAATCTGTAACACTTCCTCCTTGTGAACCTCAATCCCATCTAGTCCAGTAGCCTGTATCTTAATATTCTCCTCAACAACATTGCCTTTTTCCAGTGTGAATACTGACCAAAAGTATTCATTTAGAGCCACCCGTATCTCCTTGGACTCCACACATGACTTCCCACTACTATCCTTGATTAGCCCTAATCTTTCTCTCGTCATTCTTTTATTCCTGATATACCTGTAGAAAGCTTTAGGGTTTTCCTTGATCCTATCTGCCAACAACTTCTCATGTCCCCTCCTGGCTCTTCTTAGCTCTCTCTTTAGGTCTTTCCTGGCTAACTTGTAACTCTCAAGTGCCCTAACTGAGCCTTCACATCTCTTCTTAACATAAACCTTCTTCTTCCTCTTGACAAAAGATTCAACTTCTTTAGTAAACCATGGCTCCCGCACTCGACCACTTCCTCCTGCCTGACAGGTACATATTTATCAAGGACACACAGTAGCTGTTCTTTGAATAAGCTTCACATTTCAATTGTGCCCATCCCCTGCAGTTTCCTTCTCCATCCTATGTATCCTAAATCTTGCCTAATCGCATCATAATTGGCTTTCCCCTAGCTATAACTCTTGCCCTGTGGTATACACCTATCCCTTTCCCTCAATAAAGGAAACATAACTGAATTGTGACCACAATCACCAAAGTGCTCACCTCCATCCAAATCTAACACCTGGCCAGGTTCATTCCCAATACCAAATCCAATGTGGCCTTGCCCCTTGTTGGCCTGTCTCATACTGTGTCAGGAAACCCTCCTGAACACATTGGACAAAAACTGACCCATCTAAAGTATTTTAACTATAGTATTTCCAGTCAATATTTAGAAAGTTAAAGTCCCCCATAACAACTACCCTGTCACTCTCGTTCCTATCGAGAATCATCTTTGCTATCCTTTCTTCGAAATCTCTGGAACTATTTGGAGGTCTATAGAAAACTCCCAACAGGGTCACCTCTTCTTTCCTGTTTCTAACCTCAGCCCATATTACCTCAGTAGACGAGTCCCCAAACATCCTTTCTGCCACTGTAATACTGTCCTTGACTAACAATACCACACCTCCCCCTCTTTTATCATCTTCTCTGTTCTTACTGAAACATCTAAATCCTAGAACCTGCAACAACCATTCCTGTCCCTGCTCTATCCATGTCTCCGAAATGGCCACAACATCGAAATCCAGGTACCAACCCAAGCTGCAAGTTCACCCACCTTATTCCAGATGTTCCTGGCATTGAAGAAGACACACTTCAAACCAACCTTCTTGTGATCTTGAAAACTTAGTTCTGACTTCACTGTTCTCAACCTCCTCTATACTATGATTATGGTTCCCATCCCTGTCCTGAATTAGTTTAAACCCACCCAAACAGCATTAACAAATTTCGTCCCCAGCATATTGGTACCCCTCTGGTTCAGATGAAGACCATCCTGCTTGTAGAGGTCCCACCTACCCCAGAAAGAGCCCCAATTATCCAGGAATTTAAAACCCTCCCTCCTGCACCATCCCTGTAGCCACATGTTCAACTCCTCTCTCTCCCTATTCCTCTCCTCACTAGCACGTGGCACGGGCAACAAACCAGAGATAACAACTCTCTTCGTCCTAGCTCTAAGCTTCCATCCTAGCTCCCCGAATTTCTATCTTAAATCCCCATCTCTCTTCCTACCTATGTCGTTGGTGCCTATGTGGACCTCAACTTGGGCCTGCTCCCCCTCCCCCTTAAGGATCCCAAAAACATGATCCGAGACACCACTGGCCTTGGCACCTGGGAGGCAACACACCAACTGTGAGTCTCTCTCATCCCCACTGAACCTCCTATCTGTCCCCCTAACTATGGAGTCCCCAATGACTAATGCTCTGCTCCTCTTCCCCCTTTCCTTCTGAGCAACAGGGATAGAGTCTGTGCCAGAGACCTGTACTCCATGGCTTACCCCTGGTAAGTACACACCATCTCCCCCCCCCCCCCCCCCCCCCCCCCCCCCCCCCCCCCCCCCCACTCCCCACCCCCCAACAGTTTCCAAAACAGTATATTTGTTGTTGAGGGGAACGGCCACAGGGGATCCTGACACTGCCTGCCAGTTCCCTTTTCGTCCCCGATGGTAACCCATCTACCCTTTTCTTGTACCTGAGGTGTGACTACCTCTCTGTAACTCCTCTCAATAACCTCCTCTGCCTCCTGAATGATCCGAAGTTCATCCAGCTTCAGCTCCAATTCCCTCCCGTGGTTTTCAAGGAGCTGGAGTTGGATGCACTTCCCGCAGATACAGTCAGCAGGGATACTAGTGGTGACCCCACCTCCCACATTCTGCAGGAGGAACATTCAACTGCCCTAACTCCCATTCCCACTGTTCTAAATTCCCAGCAAGACTACTGAAAAACTAAAACAAGACGAGACCAGTCACCTGACCAATCTGGCGCACAGAACCATTTTGTTTTGGTTAGATGAGGACGGTGGGTGGGAGACACTACCTGAGTTATGTTTCAGATAAAACAACCACAAAACATAAAGCCTCACTTACCCAGGAGTCCCGTGTCCGCTCTTGCTCAGTGTACACTCCTCCTATACACAAGGTAAACTCTTATCTTTTAAAATTTACCTTCCCATCAGGCCTCTGGTCCTTGCTGTGGCTCCTCCCACTCCAACTGCAATCAAGAAAGAGTGAAGAGTAGATTACAGTAACTTTTCTTTGTCATTTCTCCCATATATACCTGATACAGTAAACACAAGACAGGGCTCCTCCAGGACTGAGGGTGCTACATGGACAGAGCAAACTACACAGTCATACACGGCATAAAGCAGTGAACCAGATGGGCTTTTCCAACAATTGGCAATCAGTTCATGAGACTCTTAGTTCCACCCTCTACCATGGCAGGATTCAAACCCAGGTCCTTGGAACATTAGCTGCGTCTCTGGATTAACAATCTCGTGATAATACCACAAGGTCATCACCTTCCCACTGACTGTAAATTCTCCAGCTGTTGTGCTGGGAACTGACTCAATATCACTTATTGGGAGGTGGTGACTTACTGGTATTGTCACTGGGCTAGTAACGCTGAACCTCAGATGAATGGCCTGGGGTGGAGGGGCTCAGATCTCACCATGGCACTTGGTGAAATGTGGCTGTGTGTTGATCGTGTAACAATTGTTGACCCATTTCTAGACACTTGGTTGTATCAAATAGTCAAAAACAATGACTGCAGATGCTGGAAACCAGATTCTGGATTAGGAAAGGCTGTGTTTGTTATTGTTTCTAGTGCCAAGGTTGGTGCCAGTGTGATCATACAGCTTCCTTTCTGGATGATTTATCACTATTTAATACAGGCAAAAGTGAGGGCTGCAGATCCTGGAAACCAAAGTCTTGATTAGAGTGATGCTGGAAAAGCACAGCCGGTCAGGCAGCATCCGAGGAGCAGGATTTTTATTTTCCTTTATATGAGGCTTTATATTCTCCTGCTCCTCGGATGCTGCCTGACCGGCTGTGCTTTTCCAGCATAACTCTAATCTAGACTTTGGTTTCCAGGATCTGCAGCCCTCACTTTTGCCTGTATTAAATAGTGATAAATCATACAGAAAGGAAGCTGTATGATCACACTGGCACCAACCTTGGCACTAGAAACAATAACAAACACAGCCTTTCAGGCCTGTCAAACCCCTCCTTGCGCCAAACCTCAGAGAACTGTCCACTACCATGATAACATTGTCATCTTACCCGGCAACGTCCCAGACACTGCCATTACCAGGCGAAAGTGAGGACTGCAGCTGCTGGAGATCAGAGTCTAGATCAGAGCGGTGCTGGAAAAGCACAGCAGGTCAGGCAGCATCCGAGGAGCAGGAGAATCGACGCTTCGGGCAAAAGCCCCCACCATTACCAATCTGTGGACAGCAATCCCCCTGACAGAGCTGGCCAAACCCAGTGGGACACACCAGAAACCCTACAGCCGGTGAGGGGAATCACATACTTGACCTCATCCTCACCATTGTGTCTGCCCATGACAGTAAGCAGTGATTGTCTTCACACTGAGAGAACCCTCCATTGTGTTGTGTGGTACCATCATTGTTCTAAATGGGACAGACTACAAACAGATCGAACAACTGAAAGCTGGGCTTCCATGAGATGCTGTAGGTCATCAGCAGCACTATAGAAACGTAGAAGATAATAGCAGGAGTCAGCCATTTGGCCCTTGAGTCTGCACCACTATTCAGTATGGTCTGTGGCCAATATCAAGTTCACTACCCTATTCCTCACAATCGCCCTCCACCCATGACCCTGTATCCCCTTAACGTCTTGAACCACGACAGCTGTATCTAACTCCTTCCTGAAAACATTCAGTGTTTTGACCTCAATCGCTTTCTGTGTCAGAGAATTCACAGGTTCACCATTTTCTGGGTGAAGAAATTTCTCCTCATCTCAGTCCTAAATGACTTAACCCCTATCCTTAAGGAATTTAACCACAGTCTGCAACCTCAGGGCCCAGTAACCCCCACCCACCAAGTCTCCCGTTACCATGAAGCTGGGGTTCAGTGCTGAGTGCAGGAGGGCGTGCAGGGAACAGCACCATGGATAGTGAGGTGCCTCAGAGTCTCAGAATGCTCCAGGGGCTGAAGGAGGCCATTCAGCCCAATGGTTCTGCACCTGTTATCTGAACACTTGAACTCAATGTCAATGTTGTGCTTTTCCCAATAACCCTGCACATTGTTTCTATTTGAATCATCTTTCAATGCCTCTCAATTGCCTAAATTGAACAGCCCTTTCTCACTTAAACCTGGTGAAGCTACTGCACAGGACTATTTGTGTGGCCAGCAATGGAAGAGTCATAAATCTGACAGCTTTAACCAAAACAAATGACAGCTCCCGAGCCCCCCGCCCCCACCCCCACCCCCAAATTGGTATCCAGCACACACATTGTCCCAGGGTGCCTGTCATTGACTGTAACCCATTCATTGACTGTAAGGCAGCCTTGGATAGATTTCTTGATATTAACAATATCAATGGGTAGAAGGCTTGTCTTCTTTGTTTCTAGGATGTGGACAACATTGACTCTGCCAGAATTTAATGCCCTGAGAGCAGTTGAGAGTCATCCACACCACTGTGGGTCTGGAGCCAAACATAGGCCTGACTGGGTAAGGATGGCAGATCTCCTTCCCTAACAGATATTATTGAACAATCAGCAATGTTGTTTTTGGGGTCATTATTAGACTCACTCTTTACTGAATTCAAATTTCCCCTCTCTGCCATGCTGAGATTTGAACCCACATGCTGGAAGCATGACCCTGAGGGCTCTGGCTGTCTACTTCAGTGACATTACCACTCCACCACTAACTCTCTCAAAGTACACACTGTGCAGGCAATGGGCTTGGAGTTAGAAGCCCAATCCTGATCCAACCTTTGACAGAACAGGTTCAAGGGGCCCAAATGGTTGACTTCATTTTCTATTTCCTATATTTCCATCTTCTCATTGGAAATAAAATGAGGTGACTATCCCAGTGTCACAGTTAAGAGAATGTATAGAACAAGTGTTCCTATAAAGCACCAAGACTTCTCTCTGTTCTGGTTATACAGGATAGAAATCTCAGAGTGACCCAGATTAAGCCGATGCCTGTGAAACACTATAACAGGAGATGGACAAATAGTGGAAGCTGGGCTTTTTTGGATTCCCTTTCCCTTATTCCTGAACCCCACAAGTTGCAACGTGATGCAGTTTGTTAGAAACAATGTTCCACAGTATGGTAGTGAGTTCCAAGACTAAATCTAGGATTTTAATGTGCAAAGATGCTTTGTATCAGGGACATGTGTTCTCCAACACAATGAACAAATAATTAAATAAAATTGCAAATTATTTACTTTGTTTCATAATTTTGGAGATAACTCTCCTGAGACTCTGGGTTGAAAATGAAGGGGTTTATCTGTGATTTTTAAGTTAAACAGATTGTTCATGTTTCAAAGCTTAGGTAAACATAGAATCACAGAGTCATCGAGATGTACAACCCAGAAACAGACCCTTCGGTCCAACCTGTCCATGCCGACCAGATATCCCAACCTAATCTAGTTCCACCTGCCAGCATTTGACCCATATCCCTCTAAACCCTTTCTATTCATGTACCCATCCAGATGCCTTTTAAATGTTGTAATTGAAACAGCTTCCACCATTTCCTCTGGGAGCTCATTCAATATACACTCCACCCTCTGTGTAAAAATGTTGCCTCTTTGGACCCTTTTATATCTTTCCCCTCTCACCCTAAATCTATACCCTCTAATTCTGGACTCCCCGACCCCAGGGAAAAGACTGTCTATTTACCCTATTCATGCCCCTCATGATTTTATAAACCTCTATAAGGTCACCCTTCAGCCTCCGATGCTCCAGGGAAAACAGCTTCAGCCTTTCCCTAAACAATTAGACCTTGGAAAAGATTTTCTGCTGAGTTGCCATGTTTCAGAAAGTAGAAACACTCTTTTAATGGGAGTCACCAATAGAACTCTTCATCTGCTCTCCCATGACCAGTAGCTGACAGTATCATTCCTTAATGTCCACAGCTGTTCCATGTACTCTATACAATACCTGCTTCCAGTCAGCATATGTCTCCAAATATCATTCTGTTTACGGACTCCTGCTCTCTCTCCTCTTCCATTGTCACTGGCTGTGTTCAGTTCTTTGAAATAATGGTTCCTCCCCATATCTCAAGTGAGCACAGTGAGCATCACTGGGGCTCGGTAAAGATTCAAACCCGATCTGTAATCAGTGATACCCACAAGCACTTTAACAGCAAGGATATCGCTCCCTGCCACGTTCTGTCCCCTCATCTGAAATTACAGAAATTAATTATAATCCCCTCATCTGAAATTACAGAAATTACTTTAATCCCAACCATTACTCAGGCTGAGATCAAATATCTCAAACCAGAATAAAGCATAGGATCTTCCTTTTTGAAACTTTAATTGGAAGTAGTTGCAATACAGTAACAATGGCAGCATTCAACCAAGTTTTGTTTAATCGTTGATGGGATGTTGGCTCAGGGACTAGGCAGCATTTATTGCCCTTCCCTAATTGTCCTAGAGAGGGCGGTGGTGAGCTGCTAGCTTGAACCCTCTGCAGTGCCCCTAGTGGAGGGTCAGAGGGAGGGAACTTGACTCAGGAACACTGAAGGAATGGGATATATTTCCAAGTCAGGGTATGGTTGCAAGTGTGATACCAAGGAGCCCTGGGCACTGATTGGGATCACACTGAGCACGAAGGAAGATGGTTGTTAGAACAGGGGATGGAGAAAAACTCAACTGCAGAAGCTGGGAGAGAAGCAATTAATGTTTCAGCTCAATGTCTGTACATTGTAACAAAGGATAGGGAGGATGCAATAGAACTGAACAGAGTGCAGGTTTGGGAGGGTGGAGAAATAGTAATAGGGCAAATATTCACATAGCACAACATTGATAATGCAGGGCGAGTGGGACAGGTAAAGAAACAAAACATAGATCCAAAGGTGTGGTGAATGACAGGAAGATGAGTGTTGTGAGAGCATGGAGTGCGTTGCCAGCAGCAGTTGTGGAGGCAAGGTCATTGGGGACATTTAAGAGACTGCTGGACATACATATGGTCACAGAAATTTGAGGGTGCATACATGAGGATCAGTGGTCGACACAACATCGTGGGCTGAAGGGCCTGTTCTGTGCTGTACTGTTCTATGTTCTATGTTCTATGATGTGCACAACCAAAAACAAGAGAAAAACTTGCATAAAACCCCAAAACCTTCGAAGAAAAAGGAAACAAAGTGGGGGCAGAGATTTCCTTCTGAAATGACAGAACTCCAGGTGGTATCTGAGAGTATCCAACTGAAAGATAAGGGATTCTCAGCCCCAGTTTGCGAGCTGCAGGTTTGAGAATGAGTGGGGAATGTGGGGGGAGGTGATGTTTCTCAGGACCATTGTGACTGAGAAGATGATGGGATCCCAGCAGGATCAGTACCTGGACTTTCCCACTGCCTGCCCAAGGAACCTGGCCTCAGCTCAAAAACTGAATGTAATGAGCTGTCAGGGAAAGAATTGTTTTCAAATATTTAATGTCCTAATTTCCACAAACTAGCAAAGATTGATCTGAGTGCTTAGCAAATGTGTGGAATAATGAAGGGCTCAGTTTTTACCAGGAGATTGAAGAATATTCCGATCGATTTGATGAGACCTGCCAACGTTTGATTAAGATGCTTTTGGTTCCAGTGACTCACACATGCTCACTGAGAGAATCTGCTAGTCTCCATGTGGTTTGTGTGAAGCTCAGTGACTGGCTGTAGCTATTGACCATCATCTTCTCCATCTCCACCTGTCAGGGGGGCCCTCCCACCGTCGAATGCACCAAACATTCCAGGGCATTCTTAATGCGGGTGAAAAGGGGGCCCTGTTTCAGACTGAGACTTGGAATACAGTGAAAGTTGCCCATGTACATGCACAGGCCTGGGCTGTGTATCCCAGTCAACTCCACAGGAGGGAATCTATACATCATCAGAGTGGCTGGTGGACAGTGTGCTGTACAGTAACAGCCTGTGTGCAGTCATGTGTTTGATGTGCATTCTTGAAGTGACTGTAGAAGCACTTTCTGACCATCCGCTGATATAAAGCTGGTGTAAAAAAGTTACATTGTTCATTCTTATTCTGCACTTCAAGAGAAATTCAGCAGTGCCACAGTTTCATTCTTAAACAGGGAACTCTGCACTCTCCACGTCACTCCCTCCTGCTTTAAGATTCTCCTTAAAATGTTATTACTTCAACCAGATGAATGTTCACAGACTTCCAAACACGGAGCATATGTGAACTGTGCTTTTTCCTTCAACTTTCCAAATCCTGAGCTAATTAGATTGTGATAAACAGAGTGATTGTCAGATCTGGAGGAGGTTTCATTTGAATTCTCCAACAGCTCGACTCCAATGGTGACATGATGACTCAGTGGTTAGCACTACTGCCTCACAACACCAGCGACCCAGGTTCGATTCCAGCCTCGGGTGTCTGTGTGGAGTTTGCACGTTCTCCCTGTGTCTGTGTGGGTTTCCTCTCACAGCCCAAAGATGTGCAGGTCAGGGTGAGTTGGCTGTACTAAATTGCCCATGGTGTCTAGGGACGAGCAGATGATAGCCATGTAAATAGGGGCCGGGTGCGTGGATGGGGATAGGGTCAGTGCAGACTTGATGGGCTCAATAGCCTCTTTCCACACTTTGGGGATTCTGAGATTACTGGAGAAACTCAGCAGCTGCAACAGTCCTGCATGCAAAGAGAGAGACAGATTTAAACTTTCCAGATCTGGTCATCAGAAGTTCTGAAGAATTCACATGGAACTCAGAATGTTAACTCTGTTTCTTGCTACCAGACCTGCTGAGTTTCTCCAGCAATTTCTATTCTTGTTTCTGATTTTCAGCCTCCACAGTTCTTTGCTTTTTTCCGAGGGTGCTGTCTAAATGCAAGTTGTTGTTGTAATGAGTCTGGAGCAGCATTGACATTAGGAGACGGTAACGGGTTCCCAGTGGTGGCTGTGCGTGCTGCAGATACATGGAGCCGGTGGAGGAGGTGGGATTGGGAGCAGGCTCCTTCAGCAGGATGGGTCTCAAGCAGAGTCATGGCGATGGCAGTAGTGTCGGGTTTGAGCCGGTGTGTTCCCCAGTGGTATCTGTGCCGTCTGAGTCGCTGAGGTCCAGCGAGGACTTATGGTGATGAGGGTGTCGGTGGAGGGGAGTTGGCCCTGAGGATCGGGCGACTTCTGTTCCAGCGGTGACAACACGGCGAAGGGGGGGTGTGCCTGACCACCCATGGTCCATGTCAGAGCACTTAACAGGAAGGGCTGTGACGTTTGGGAGAGGCAGTGGCCTAGTGGTATTATTACAGCACTGTTAACCCAGAGGCCCAGGTAATGTTCTCAGGACCTGGGTTCAAACCTTACCACAGCAGGTTGTGGAATTTGAATTCAATAAAAATCTGGAATTAAGAGTCTGATGGCCATGAATCCATTTGCTGATTGTTATGAAAAACCCCGTCTGGGTCACTAATGCCCCTTTAGGGAAGGAAATCTGCCATCCTTACCTGGTCTGGCCTACATGTTTCTCCAGACCCACAGCAATGTGGTTAACTCTAACCAATCTCTGGGCAATTAGGGATGGGCAATAAATGCTGGCCTAGCCAGCGACACCCACAAATGAGTAAGAGAAAACTTCTCCTTTATTTTCTGCCTTTGTGTTCTGTGTTTTGGTTTATTTTTCTGTGTTTTAAGATGGTGCCAGAGAGTGGTGACACTATCCAACACTTTTCACTGTGTTTTTGTAACAAAATACGTGTGACAATAAATACATCCACCTGCCCCTCCGACAGTGAGAGAGGAGTTTACGGGGGTCATTTGGATGAAGATGTGACTAAATCCTGTCAAACTGGGACATGATGCAGCTGCTTGGGATCAAACCCTAGTTTTCCACCGACACTGTAGGATTTCATTGCCTCAGGGCCAGAGTCGTGTGTTACTGGGAGAAAGGGATGTTCTAAGAGCAGACAGAGCGCCAGATTGCAGCATGGCTGAGAGACAGACTGGGCAGAGGTGGGGGTGTGAAAATCGCTTGGAATTTGTTTAGTTACTGATGGCCTGAAGGCAGAGTGTTGTGTGGGTGAGTGGCAGCCGTCAGAAAGGTGTAGGTGTAGGCACACACTCATGGCGTCAACAGCTGCGCGACTCTGACAACTCTCCGAGTGTTAACTTAATGCCTCAACGTTTCATTTTTCTAAATTTCTTTTTTAGTTTTTTATCGTATTTATTATGACGTGTACCCACGTACAGTGAAAACTTTGTTTATGAGCAGTACAGGCAGATCATAGTAAGCAAGGACATACAGGTCATAACTGAGTATAAACTAGACAGAGCTGAAAATGTGTTGCTGGAAAAGCGCAGCAGGTCAGGCAGCATCCAGGGAACAGGAGAATCGACGTTTCGGGCATAAGCCCTTCTGCCTGGCCTGCTGCGCTTTTCCAGCAACACATTTTCAGCTCTGATCTCCAGCATCTGCAGACCTCACTTTCTCCTATAAACTAGACAGAGGCAAACAGGTTGTACTGCACAGGGTGTGTGCTCGGCAAGACCAACATTAACAAGGTCAGTGTTATTTGAAGTTAGAGAGTCCTTTCATCAGTCTAATAACAGCGGGGAAGAAGCAGTTCCTGAACCTGCTGTTGCGTGTGTTCAGGCTTCTGTATCTTCTGCCTGATGGAAGAGGTTGTAGGAAAGTATTATTGGGCTGGGAGGGATCTTTGATGATGTTGGCAGCCTTTCTGTGGCAATGGGCTGTGTAAATGGAGTCCATGGATGGGAAGTTGGCTTCTGTAATGGTCTGGGCTGTGCACACCACCTTCTGCAGTTTCTTACAGTCCTGGGCCAGTATGTACCCAGACACTATGCTCTCAATTGTGCATCTGTAGAGGTTGGTTTGGGTCCTTATGGACAGGCTGAATTTCCTGAGCTGCCTGAGAAAGAAGAGATGTTGTTGTGCCTTCTTCACCATCACATCTACGTGGGATGTCCAGGACAGATTGTTTTATCGTCACTCTGAGGAACTTGATGCTCTCCACCCTGTAACCTCCGCTCCGTTGATGTAAGTGGGGGGCGTATTCCCCTCATTTCTTTCTGAGGTTAATGATCAGTTCTGACATTTTGCTGAGACTGAGAAGTTGTTTTAAAACTCTCCTGTAGGAATCTTAAAAAATCCCAAAAATAGCTCACAATAATCAAACATTTTTCACAGAAAAAACATGTTCAAATAAACATTTCGGGGACAGGATTGAGAGATATTTGACAATGAGACACTTGGGGAGATTGGAGAGGACATTGCAAACACCTGGTCAGCAAAGACAGGACAAGGACCACACTCAGGAACCCCCACACAC
>NW_025211783.1:0-1772 GCF_004010195.1 Chiloscyllium plagiosum
GTAACACAGTACCTGAGAGTGTGGGATAGGCTGGGTTAATCCAGTGGTTAGGGCGTGGAACACAGTGCCTGAGAGTGTGGGGTAGGCCGGGTTAATCCAGGGGTTAGGGTCTGGGACTCAATGTCTGAGAGTGTGGGATAGGCTGGAAAAGTCCAGGGGTTAGGGTCTGGAACACAGTGCCTGTGAGTGTAGGAAAGGCCGGATTAATCCAGGGGTTAGGGTCTGTAACACAGTGCCTGAGAGTGTGGGATAGGCCGTTTTAATCCAGGGTTTAGGGTCTGGAACACAGTGTCTGAGAGAGTGGATAGGCCAGGTCAATCCAGGGGTTAGGCTCTGGAATACAGTGCCTGAGAGTATGAGGGAGGCTGAATTAATTCAAGTGTTAGGGTCTGGAACACAGTGCCTGAGAGATTGGGATAGGCCGGATTAATCCAGGGGTTAGGGTCTGGAAAATAGTGCCTGAGAGTGTGGGATAGGCCAGATTCATTCAGGGATTATGTCTGGAACACAGTGCCTGAGAGTATGGTGGTGGTTGGTTTAATGCTGGGGTTAGTGTCTGGAACACAGTGTCTGAGTGTGTGCGGGAGGCCGGATTAATCCAGGGGTTAGAGTCTGGAATACAGTGTCTGAGAATATGGGTTAGGCCGGATTCATCCAGAGGTTGGGGTCTGGAACACAGTGTCTGAGAGTTTGGGATAGGCCGGATTAATCCAGGGATTAGGGTCTGGAACACAGTGTCTGAGAATGTAGATTAGGCCGGCATAATCCAGGGGTTAGGGTCTGGAACACAGTGCCTGAGAGTGTGGGGGAGGCCGGATTAATCCAGGGTTAGGGTCTGGAACACAGTGCCTGAGAGTTTTGGGTTTGGCCGGATTAATCCAGGGGTTAGGGTCTGGAAAACAGTGCCTGAGAGTGTGGGATAGGCCGTTTTAATCCAGGGTTTAGGGTCTGGAACACAGTGTCTGAGAGAGTGGGATAGGACAGGTCAATCCAGAGTTGAGGGTCTGGAATACATTGTCTGAGAGAGTGTGATAGGCTGGATTAATCCGGGGTTAGTGTCTGGAAAACAGTGCCTGAGAGTGTGGGTGAGGCCGGATTAATCCAGGGGTTAGGGTCTGGAAAACAGTACCTGAGTGTGTGGGTGAGGCCGGAATCATCCAGGGGTTAGGCTATGGAACACAGTGCCTGAGAGTGTGCGGGAGGCTGAATTAATTCAGGCGTTAGGGTCTGGAACACAGTGCCTGAGAATGTGGGTTAGGCCGCATTAATCCAGGGGTTAGGGTCGGGAAAACAGTGCCTGAGAGTGTGGGATAGGTCAGATTCATTCAGGGATTATGTCTGGAACACAGTGCCTGAGAGTATGGTGGTGGTTGGTTTAATGCTGGGGTTAGGGTCTGGAACACAGTGCCTGAGAGTGTGGGTTTGGCCGGATTAATCCAGGGGTTAGGGTCTGGAAAACAGTACCTGAGTGTGTGGGTTTGGCCGGATTAATCCAGGGGTTAGGGTCTGGAATGCAGTGCCTGAGAGAGTGGGATAGGTCAGATTAATCCAGGGGTTAGGATCAGGAACACAGTGCCTAAGAGTGTGCGGGAGGCCGGATTAATCCAGGGATTAGGGTATGGAACACAGTGTCTGAGAATGTGGGTTAGGCCGGATTCATCCAGGGGTTAGGCTCTGGAACACAGTGCCTGAGATTGTGGGTGAGGCCAGATTAATCCAGGGGTTAGGGTCTGGAAAACAGTACCTGAGTGTGTGGGATAGGCCAGGTCAAT
>NW_025211783.1:1858-3854 GCF_004010195.1 Chiloscyllium plagiosum
CAGAGGTTAGGGTCTCTGGAATACGTGCTGAGAGAGTGGGATAGGCCAGGTCAATCCAGGGTTGAGGGTCTGGAATACATTGTCTGAGAGAGTGGGATAGGCCAGATTAATCCAGGGGTTAGGTTCTGGAACACAGTGCCTGAGAGTGTGGGGTAGGCCAGGTCAATCCAGGTGTTAGGGTCTGGAATACAGTGTCTGAGAGTGTGCAGGAGGCCGGATTTATCCAGGGGTTAGGGTCTGGAACACAGTGTCTAAGAATGTGGGTTAGGCCAGATTAATCCAGGGGTTAGGGTCTGGAAAACAGTGCCTGAGAGAGTGAGTAGGCCAGATTCATCCAGGGGTTAGGCTCTGGAACACAGTGCCTGAGATTGTGGGTGAGACCGGATTAATCCAGGGGTTAGGGTCTGGAACACAGTGTCTGAGAAAATGGGTTAGGCCGGATTCATCCAGGGGTTAGGCTCTGGAACACAGTGCCTGAGATTGTGGGTGAGGCCGGATTAATCCAGGGGTTAGGGTCTGGAACACAGTGTCTGAGAATGTAAATTAGGCCGGCGTAATCCGGGGTTAGGGTCTGGAACACAGTGCCTGAGAGTGTGGGGGAGGCCGGATTAATCCAGGGGTTAGGGTCTGGAACACAGTGTCTGAGAATGTGGGTTAGGCCGGATTCATCCAGGGGTTAGGCTCTGGAACACAGTGCCTGAGAGAGTGGGATAGGTCAGATTAATCCAGGGGTTAGGCTCAGGAACACAGTGCCTAAGAGTGTGCGGGAGGCCGGATTAATCCAGGGATTAGGGTATGGAACACAGTGTCTGAGAATGTGGGTTAGGCTGGATTCATCCAGGGGTTATGCTCTGGAACACAGTGCCTGAGATTGTTGGTGAGGCCGGATTAATCCAGGGGATGGGGTCTGGAACACAGTGTCTGAGAATGTAAATTAGGCCGGCGTAATCCAGGGGTTAGGCTCTGGAACACAGTGCCTGAGAGTGTGGGGGAGGCCGGAATAATCCAGGGGTTAGGGTCTGGATCACAGTGCCTGAGAGTGTGGGATAGACCGGATCAATCAGGGGATAGGGTCAGGAAAACAGTGCCTGAAAGTGTGGGATAGGCCGGATTAATCCAGAGGTTAGGGTCTGGAAAACAGTACCTGAGTGTGTGGGAAAGGCCAGGTCAATCCAGGGTTTAGGGTCTGGAACACAGTGCCTGAGAGTGTGGGGTAGGCCAGATTAGTCCAGAGGTTAGCGTCTGGAACACAGTACCTAAGAGTGTGGGAGAGGTGGGAATAATCCGGGGTTTAGGATCTATAACACAGTTCCTGAGAATTTGGGTTAGGCCGGATTAATCCAGGGGTTAGATTCTGGAACACAGTGCCTGAGAGTATGGGATAGGCCGTTTTAATCCAGGGGTTTGGGTCTGGAATACAGTGCCTGAGAGAGTGGGCGAGGCCGGATTTATCTAGGGATTAGGGTCTGGAACACAGTGTCTGAGAGTGTGCGGGAGGCCGAATTAATTCAGTGGTTAGGGTCAGAAACACAGTGCCTGAGAGAGTGTGGGATAGGCCAGATTAATCCAGGGATTATGTCTGGAACACAGTGCCAGAGAGTATAGGGAGGCGGATTAATCCAGGGGTTAGGGTGTGGAACACAGTGTCTGAGAATGTGGGATCGGCCGGATTAATCCAGGGGTTAGGGTCTGGAACACAGTGTCTGAGAGTGTGGGATATGCCGGATTAATCAAGGGGTTAGGGTCTGGAACACAGTGCCTGAGAATGTGGGTTAGGCCGGATCAATCCAGGGGTTAGGGTCTGGAAAACAGTGCCTGAGAGTGTGGGATAGGTCAGATTCATTCAGGGATTATGTCTGGAACACAGTGCCTGAGAGTATGGTGGTGGTTGGTTTAATGCTGGGGTTAGGGTCTGGAACACAGTGTCTGAGAATGTAGGTTAGGCCGGCGTAATCCAGGGGTTAGGGTCTGGAACACAGTGCCTGAGAGTGTGGGG
>NW_025211783.1:4468-8801 GCF_004010195.1 Chiloscyllium plagiosum
GAGTGGGATAGGCCAGATTAATCCAGGGGTTAGGGTCTGGAAAACAGTACCTGAGTGTGTGGGATAGGCAGGTCAATTCAGGGGTTAGGGTCTGGAACACAGTGCCTGAGAGTATGGGAGAGGTGGGAATAATCCGGGGGTTAGGATTTGTAACACAGTGTTTGAAAGTGTTCGGGAGACCGAGTCAATCCAGGGTTTAGGGTCTGGAACACAGTTCCTGAGAATTTGGGATCGGCCGGATTAATCCAGGGGTTAGTGCATAGACCACAGTGCCTAGGTGTGTGGGATAGGCTGGATTAATACAGGGGTTAGAGGCTGGAAAACAGTGCCTGAGACTGTGGGATAGGCCGTTTTAATCGAGGGGTTAGGGTCTGGAATACAGTGCCTGAGGGAGTGGGATGGGCCAGGTCAATCCAGGTGTTAGGGTCTGGAACACAGTGTCTGAGAGTGGGTAGGCCGAGTCAGTCCAGTGGTTATGGTCAGGAACAGTGCCTGAGAGTGTGGGATAGGCCGTTTTAATCCAGGAGTTCGGGTCTGGAATACGTGCTGAAAGAGTGGGATAGGCCAGGTCAATCCAGGGTTGAGGGTCTGGAATACATTGTCTGAGAGAGTGGGATAGGCCGGATTAATCCAGGGGTTAGGTTCTGGAACACAGTGTCTGAGAGTATGGGATATGCCGGATCAATCCAGGGGTTAGGCTCTGGAACACAGTGCCTGAGAGTGTGCAGGAGGCCGGATTTATCCAGGGGTTAGGGTCTGGAACACAGTGTCTAAGAATGTGGGTTAGGCCAGATTAATCCAGGGGTTAGGGTCTGGAAAACAGTGCCTGAGAGAGTGGGATAGGCCAGATTAATCCAGGGGTTAGGCTCTGGAACACAGTGCCTGAGAGTGTGCGGGAGACCGGATTAATCCAGGGGTTAGGGTCTGGAACACAGTGTCTGAGAATATGGGTTAGGCCGGATTCATCCAGGGGTTAGGGTCTGGAACACAGTTTCTGAGAATGTGGGTTAGGCCGGATTCATCCAGGGGTTAGGCTCTGGAACACAGTGCCTGAGATTGTGGGTGAGGCCGGATTAATCCAGGGGTTAGGGTCTGGAACACAGTGTCTGAGTGTGTGCGGGACGCCGGATTAATCCAGGGGTTAGGGTCTGGAACACAGTGTCTGAGAATATGGGTTAGGCCGGATTCATCCAGAGGTTGGGGTCTGTAACACAGTGTCTGAGAGTATGGGATAGGCCGGATTAATCCAGGGATTCGGGTCTGGAACACAGTGTCTGAGAATGTAGGTTAGGCCGGCGTAATCCAGGGGTTAGGGTCTGGAACACAGTGCCTGAGAGTGTGGGTTTGGCCGGATTAATCCAGGGGTTAGGGTCTGGAAAACAGTACCTGAATGTGTGGGATAGGCCAGGTCAATTCAGGGGTTAGGGTCTGGAATGCAGTGCCTGAGAGTGTGGGATAGACCAGATTAATCCAGAGGATAGGGTCAGGAAAACAGTGCCTGAGAGTGTGGGATTGGCCGGATTAATCCAGGGTTTAGGGTCTGGAAAATTGTACCTGAGTGTGTGGGATAGGCCAGGTCAATTCAAGGGTTAGGGTCTGGAACACAGTACCTGAGAGTGTGGGAGAGGTGGCAATAATCCGGGGGTTAGGATTTGTAACACAGTGTCTGAAAGTGTTCGGGTGACCGAGTCAATCCAGGGCTTAGGGTCTGGAACACAGTTCCTGAGAATTTGGGATCGGCCGGATTAATCCAGGGGTTAGTGCATAGAACACAGTGCCTAGGTGTGTGGGATAGGCTGGATTAATCCAGGGGTTAGAGGCTGGAAAACAGTGCCTGAGACTGTGGGATAGGCCGTTTTAATCCAGGGGTTAGGGTCTGGAATACAGTGCCTGAGGGGGTGAGATGGGCCAGGTCAATCCAGGTGTTAGGGTCTGGAACACAGTGTCTGAGAGTGTGGGTAGGCCGAGTCAATCCAGTGGTTATGGTCAGGAACAGTGCCTAAGAGTGTGGGATAGGCCGTTTTAATCCAGGAGTTCGGGTCTGGAATACGTGCTAAGAGAGTGGGATAGGCCAGGTCAATTCAGGGTTGAGGGTCTGGAATACATTGTCTGAGAGAGTGGGATAGGCCGGATTAATCCAGGGGTTAGGTTCTGGAACACAGTGCCTGAGAGTGTGGGGTAGGCCAGATTAGTCCAGAGGTTAGGGTCTGGAACACAGTACCTGAGAGTGTGGGAGAGGTGGGAATAATCCGGGGTTTAGGATCTATAACACAGTTCCTGAGAATTTGGGTTAGGCCGGATTAATCCAGGTGTTAGATTCTGGAACACAGTGCCTGAGAGTATGGGATAGGCCGTTTTAATCCAGGGGTTAGGGTCTGGAATACAGTGCCTGAGAGATTGGGAGAGGCCGGGTGTATCTTGGGATTAGGGTCTGGAACACAGTGTATGAGAGTGTGCGGGAGGCCAAATTAATTCAGGGGTTAGGGTCAGGAACACAGTGCCTGAGAGAGTGTAGGATAGGCCAGATTAATCCTGGGATTATGTCTGGAACACAGTGCCAGAGAGTATGGGGAGGCGGATTAATCCAGGGGTTAGGGTGTGGAACACAGTGTCTGACAGTGTGGGATATGCCGGATTATTCAAGGGGTTAGGGTCTGGAACACAGTGTCTGAGAATGTGGGTTAGGCCGGATTAATCCAGGGGTTAGTGTCTGGAACACAGTGCATGAGAATGTGGGATAGGCCGGATTAATCCACGGGTTAGGTTGTGGAACACACTGCCTGAGAGTGTGGGGGAGGCTGGATTAATCCAGGGGTTAGGGTGTGGAACAAAGTGCCTGAGAGTGTGGGGTAGGCCCAGTTAATCCAGGGGTAAGTGTCTGGAACACTGTGTCTGAGAGTATGGGATAGGGCGGATTAATCCAGGGGTTTTAGTCTGTAATACAGTTTCTGAGATTGTGGGATAGGCCAGATTAATGCAGAGTTTCGGGTCTGAAACAGAGTGTTTGAGAGTCAGGGATAGGCCAGATTAATCCAGGGGTTATGGCCTGGAACACAGTGACTGAGAGAGTGGGATAGGCCGGATTAATCCAAGGGTTAGGGTCTGGAATACAGTGTCTGAGGATTTGGGTTAGGCTGGATTAATCCAGGGGTTAGGATCTGGAACTTAGTGATTGAGAGTGTGGGATAGGCCGGATTAATCCACGGGTTATGTTCTGGAACACACTGCCTGGGAATGTGGGGGAGGCTGGATTAATCCAAGGGTTAGGGTGTGGAACAAAGTGCCTGAGAGCGTGGGATAGACCAGATTAATTCAAGGATTTAGGGTCTGGAACACAGTGCCTGAGAGAGTGGGGTAGGCCGGATTAATCCAGGGGTTAAAATCTGGAACATAGTGTCTGAGAGTGTGGGATAGGCTGAAATAATCCAGGTGTTAGGGTCTGGAACACAGTGCCTGAGAGTGTGGGGTAGGCCGGATTAATGCAGGGGTTAGGGTCTGGAACACAGTTCCTGAGAGTGTGGAATAGGCCGGATTAATCCAGGTGTTAGCGTCTGGAACACAGTGTCTGAGAATGTGGGTTAGGCCAGATTCATCCAGGGTTTAGGGTTTGGAACACAGTGTCTGAGAGTGTGGGATAGGCCGGATTAATCCAGGGGTAAGGTTCTGGAACACAGTGTCTGATAGTGCGGGGAGGCAGCTTTAATGCAGGTGTTAGGGTCTAGAACACAATGTCAGAGAGTGTGTGGGAGGCTGGTTGAATGCAGTTGGATTGGTCAGGAAAACCGTGCCTGAGAGTGTGCAATACGCCGGAGTAATTCAGGGGTTAGGGTCTGGAACACAGTGTCAGAAAGTGTGGGGTAGGCCGGGTCAATCCAGGGTGAGGGTCTGGAACGCAGTCTGAGAGTGCGGATAGGCTGGATTAATTCAGGGGTTAGGGTCTGGAATACAGTGTCTGAGAGTGTCAATCCAGGGTGAGGGTCTGGAACGCAGTGTCTGAGAGTGCGGATAGGCTGGATTAATTCAGGGGTTAGGGTCTGGAATACAGTGTCTGAGAGTCTGTGATAGGCCAGATTAATCTAGGGGTTAGGGTCTGGAACACAGTGTCTGAGAGTGTGCGGTAGGCCGTGTTAATCCAGGGGTTAGGGTCTGGAACACAATGCTTGTGAGTGTGGGATAGGCTGGTTTAATCCAGGGGTTAGGGTCTGGAACACAGTGCCTGAGATTGTGGGACATGCCAGATTTAACCAGGGGTTACGGTCTGGAACACAGTGCTTGAGAGAGTGGGATAGGCTGGTTTAATCCAGGGGTTAGTGTCTGGAACACAGTGCCTGAG
>NW_025211783.1:11256-15939 GCF_004010195.1 Chiloscyllium plagiosum
ATCCAGGTGTTAGGGTCTGGAACACACTGCTAGAGAGTGTGGGGTAGGTCAGATTAATGCACAGGTTTGTGTCTGGAACACAGTGCCTGAGAGTGTGGGGTAGGCCGGATTACTCCAGGGGTTAGGATCTGGAAGACAGTGCCTGAGAGTGTGGGGTAGGCCGGATTACTCCAGGGGTTAGGATCTGGAAGACAGTGCCTGAGAGTGTGGGGTAGGCCGGATTACTCCAGGGGTTAGGATCTGGAAGACAGTGCCTGAGAGTGTGGGGTAGGCCGGATTACTCCAGGGGTTAGGATCTGGAAGACAGTGCCTGAGAGTGTGGGGTAGGCCGGATTACTCCAGGGGTTAGGATCTGGAAGACAGTGCCTGAGAGTGTGGGGTAGGCCGGATTACTCCAGGGGTTAGGATCTGGAAGACAGTGCCTGAGAGTGTGGGGTAGGCCGGATTACTCCAGGGGTTAGGATCTGGAAGACAGTGCCTGAGAGTGTGGGGTAGGCTGGGTCAATCCTGGGGTTAGGGTCTGGAACAAAGTGCCTGAGGCTGTGAGGGTGGCCGGGAAGGTGCAGTGGTTAGGATCTGGAACTCAGTAGCTGAGAGTGTGGGGAGGCTGGGTCAATCCTGGGGTTAGGGTCTGGAACAAAGTGCCTGAGGCTGTGGGGGTGGCCGGGAAGGTGCAGTGGTTAGGATCTGGAACTCAGTAGCTGAGAGTGTGGGGAGGCTGGGTCAATCCAGGAGTTAGGGTCTGTAATACAGTGTCTGACAGTGTTGTGTAGGCCTATTAATCCGGGTGTTAGGGTCTGGAACACACTGCTAGAGAGTGTGGGGTAGGTCAGATTAATGCACAGGTTTGTGTCTGGAACACAGTACCTGAGAGTGTGGGATAGGCCAGTTTAATTCAGGGGTTAGGGTCTGGAACACAGTGTCTGAGAGTGTGGGATAAATCGGATTAATCCAGGGGTTAGGGTCTGGAACACAGTGCCTGAGATTGTGGGTTAGGCCTGTTTAATGCAGGTGTTAGGGCCTCGAACACAGTGCTTGAGAGTGTGGGATAGGCCGGATTTATCCAGGGGTAAGGTTCTGGAACACAGTGTCTGAGATTGTGGGGAGGCAGCTTTAATGCAGGTGTTAGGGTCTGGAACACAGTGTCAGAGCGTGTGTGGGAAGCTGGTTTAATGCAGTGGGATAGGTCTGGAACACCGTGCCTAAGAGTGTGGATAGGCCGGATTAATCTAGGGGTAAGAGACTGGAACACAGTGTCTGAGAGTGTGCGGTAGGCCGTGTCAATCCAGGGGTGAGGGTCTGGAACACAGTGCTTGTGAGTGTGGGATAGGCTGATTTAATCCAGGGGCTAGGGTCTGGAACACAGTGCCTGAGAATGTGGGACATGCCAGATTTATCCAAGGGTTAGGGTTTGGAACACAGTGCTTGTGAGTGTGGGATAAGCCGGGTAAATCCAGGGGTTAGGGTCTGGAACCAAGTGCCTGAGAGTGTGGGATAGGCCTGATTAATCCAGGGATTAGGGTCTGGACCAAAGTGCCTGAAAGCTTGGGATAGGCCAGTTTTATTCAGGAATTAATCAAGGGGTTAGGGTTTCGAACACAATGTCTCAGAGTGTGGGGGAGGCTGAGTCAATCCAGGGGTTAGGTCTGAAACACAGTGCCTGAGAGTGTGGATAGGACGGATTAATTCAGGGGTTCGGGTCTGGAATACAGTCTCTGAGAGTGTGTGATAGGCCAGATTAATCTAGGGGTAAGGGTCTGGAACACCGTGTCTGAGAGTGTGCGGTAGGTCGTGTCAATCCAGGGGTTTGGGTCTGGAACACAGTGCTTGTGAGTGTGGGCTAGGCTGGTTTAATCCAGGGGCTAGGGTCTGGAACACAGTGCCTGAGATTGTGGGACAGGCCAGATTTATCCAGGGGTTAGGATCCGGAACACACTGCCAGAGAGTGTGGGGTAGGTCAGATTAATGCACGGGTTAGTGTCTGGAACACAGTGCCTGAGAGTGTGGGATCGGCCAGTTTAATTCAGGGGTTAGGGTTTGGAACACAGTGTCTGAGAGATTGGGATAGGCCGGATTAATCCACGGGTTAGGTTCTGGAACACAGTGCCTGAGAGTGTGAGGTAGGCCTGGTCAATCCAGGAGTTAGGGTCTGGAACACAGTGCCAGAAAGAGTGGGGTAGCCCGGATTATTCCAGGGGTTAGGATCTGGAACACAGTGCCTGAGATTGTGGGATAAACCAGATTAATCCAGGTGTTCGGGTCTGGAACACGGTGTCTGAGAGTGTGTGATAGGCCAAATTAATCTAGGGGTAAGAGACTGGAACACAATGTCTGAGAGTGTGCGGTAGGCCGTGTCAATCTAGGGGTTAGGGTCTGGAACACAGTGCTTGTGAGTGTGGGAGGCCATTTACTCCAGGGGTTAAGGTCTGGAAGACTGTGCCTGAGAGTGTGGGATAGGCCATTTACTCCAGGGGTTAAGGTCTGGAAGACTGTGCCTGAGAGTGTGGGATAGGCCATTTACTCCAGGGGTTAAGGTCTGGAAGACTGTGCCTGAGAGTGTGGGATAGGCCATTTACTCCAGGGGTTAAGGTCTGGAAGACAGTGCCTGAGAGTATGGGGTAGGCTGGGTCAATCCAGGGTTAGGGTCTGGAACACAGTGCCAGACAGTGTGTGGGAGGCTTTTTTAATGCAATGGTAAGGGTCTGGAACACAGTGTCTGAGAGTGTGCGGTAGGCCGTGTCAATCCAGGGGTGAGGGTCTGGAACACAGTGCTTGTGAGTGTGGGATAGACTGGTTTAATCCAGGTGCTATGGTCTGGAACACAGTGCCTGAGATTGTGGGAAAGGCCAGATTTATCCAGGGGGTAGGGTCTGGAACACAGTGCTTGTGAGTGTGGGATAGGCTGGTTTAATCCAGGGGTTAGGGTCTGGAAGACAGTGCCTGAGAGTTTGGGGTAGGCTGGGTAAATCCAGGGGTTAGGGTCTGGAACAAAGTGCCTGAGAGCGTGGGATAGGCCTGATTAATCCAGGGGTTAGGGTCTGGAACAAAGTGCCCGAAAGCTTGGGATCAGCCAGTTTTATTCAGGGATTAATCCAGGGGTTAGGATTTCGAACACAATGTCTCAGAGTGTGGGGGAGGCTGAGTCAATCCAGGGATTAGGGTTTGGAACACAGTGCCTGAGAGTGTGGAATAGGCCGGATTACTCCAGGGGTTAGGGTCAGGAAGACAGTGCCTGAGAGTGTGGGGTAGGCCAGGTCAACCAGGGGTTAGGGTCTGGAACACAGTGCCTGAGAGTGTGCGATAGGAGGTGTTAATCCAGGGGTTAGGGTCTGGAAGACAGTGCCAGAGAGAGTGGGGTAGCCCGGATTATTCCAGGGGTTAGGGCCTGGAACACAGTGCCAGAGAGTGTGGAATAGGCCAGATTACACCTGGGGTTATGGTCAGGAAGACAGTGCCTGAGAGTGTGGGATAGGCCGAGTCAATCTAGGGTTAGCTCTGGAACACAGTGTCTGAGAGTGTGGAATTGGCCGGATTACTCCAGGGGTTAAGGTCAGGAAGACAGTGCCTGAGAGCGTGGTAGAGGCCGGATTAATCCAGGGGTTAGGGTGTGGAACACAGTGCCTGAGAATGTGGAATAGGCCAGATTACTCCAGGAGTTATGGTCAGGAAGACAGTGCCTGAGAGTGTGGGATAGGCTGTGTCAATCCAGGGGTTTGGGTATGGTACACAGTGCTTGTGAGTGTGGGATAGGCTGGTTTAGGGTCTGGAACACAGTGCCTGAGATTGTGGGACAGGCCAGATTTATCCAGGGGGAGGGTCTGGAACACAGTGCTTGAGAGAGTGGGATAGGCTGGGTCAATCTAGGGTTAGCTCTGGAACACAGTGTCTGAGAGTGTGGAATTGGCCGGATTACTCCAGGGGTTAAGGTCAGGAAGACAGTGCCTGAGAGTGTGGGATAGGCCAGATTAATCCAGGGGTTAGGGTGTGGAACACAGTGCCTGAGAGTGTGGGGAGGCTGGGTCAATCCAGGGTTAGCTCTGGAACACCGTGCCTGAGATTGTGGGATAGGCCGGATTATTCCACAGGTTAGGGTCTCGAATACAGTGCCTGAGAGTGTGGGATAGGCCGGATTTATCCAGGTGTTAGGGTCTGGAACACAGTGTCTGAGAGTGTGAGATCGGCCAGATTAATCCAGGAGTAAGGTTCTGGAACACAGTGTCTGAGAGTGCGGGGAGGCAGCTTTAATGCAGGTGTTCGGGTCTGGAACAGAGTGCCTGAGAGAGTGGGGTAGGCCGGATTAATCCAGGTGTTAGGGTATGGAACACAGTGCCTGAGAGTGTGGGGGAGGCAGCTTTAATGCAGGTGTTAGGGTCTGGAACACAGTGTCAAAGAGTGTGTGGGAGGCTGGTTTAATGCAGTGGGATGGGTCTGGAACACCGTGCCTGAGAGTGTGCAATACACCGGATTCATTCAGGGGTTAGCGTCTGGAACACAGTGTCAGAAAGTGTGGGGTATGCCAGGTCAATCCAGGGTTAGGGTCTGGAACACAGTGTCTGAGAGTGTGGATTTGCCGGATTAATTCAGGGGTTAGAGTCTGGAATACAGTGTCTGAGAGTGGGTGATAGGCTGGATTAATTCAGGGGTTGGGGTCTGGAATACAGTGTCTGAGAGTGGGTGATAGGC
>NW_025211783.1:23789-24922 GCF_004010195.1 Chiloscyllium plagiosum
GATCCGGGTTCATTTCCCGCCTCAGGCGACTGACTGTGTGGAGTTTGCACGTTCTCCCCGTGTCTGCGTGGGTTTCCTTCGGGTGCTCCAGTTTCCTCCCACAGTCCAAAGATGTGCAGGTCAGGTGAATTGGCCATGCTAAATTGCCCGTAGTATTAGGTATGGGGTAAATGTAGGGGTATGGGTGGGTTGCGGTTCGGTGTGGACTTGTTGGGCCGAAGGGCCTGTTTCCACACTGTAATGTAATGTAATCTAATCTAATCTAATCTTACTGAAGTCCATATAGATCACGTCTACCGCTCTGCCCTCATCAATCCTCTTTGTTACTTTTTCAAAAAACTCAATCAAGTTTGTGAAACATGATTTCCTATGCACAAATGGTGACTATCCCTAATCAGTCCTTGCCTTTCCTAATACATGTAAATCCTGTCTCTCAGGATTCCCTCCAACAATCTGCCCACCACTGATGTCAGGTTCACCGGTCTATAATTATTTGGCTTGACCTTGCCACCTTTCTTAAATAGTGGTACACCGTTAGTCAACCTCCAGTCTTCTGGCACCTCCCCTGTGACTATCGATGATACAAGTATCTCAGCAAGGGGCCCAGCAACCACTTCCCTAGCTTCCCACAGAGTTCTAGGGTACACCTGATCAGGTCCTGAGGATGTATCCACTTTTATGCATTTCAAGACATCAGCACTTCCTCCTCTATAATATGGACATTTTTCAAGATGTCACCATCTATTTCTCTACGTTCTATATGTCACATGTCCTTTTCCACAGTAAACGTGCTCAATACTTTGAAGTAGAATAAAAATGGAATGTAATCTCTTCAATCATTTATATGGAATTAAGAAATAGTTTGGTTGTTTTAAATGATGGAATCTTCCCAGCCCTGAATGACATGGGCAATAATGAATCAGGTGGGAAAATATGGCAAGATCAGAAAAATGTGACTTCTGACATCAAGAAAAATAGTCTGTCTTTTCCATACAAGATTTTACTGGCTGCATTGAGAATCTTGCACGTGAATAAAGAGGGACCTTTTTACATGCATTTTCATCTCATTGGTATCTATTCCCACCACACTTAAAAGCAATTTGCTTCTCTCTCACATGGCTGAGAGAAACTAG
>NW_025211784.1:0-9132 GCF_004010195.1 Chiloscyllium plagiosum
AGCGAGTGGTAGTGGAAGGAAAATATTCTGCCTGGTAGTCAGTGGTGAATGGTGTTCCAAAGGCCTCTGTTCTTGTGCCTCTACTCTTTGTAATTTTTATTAATGACTTGGATGAGGAGATTGAAGGATGGGTTAGCAAGTTTGCAGAGGACACAAAGGTTGGAGGTATCATTGACAGTGTACAGGACTGTTGTAGGCTGCAGCATGACGTTGCCAGGTTACAGAGATGGGCTGAGAGGTGGTAGATGGAATTCAAACTGGATGAATGCGATGTGATGCATTTTGGAAGATCGAACGTGAAAGTTGAGTACAGGGTTAAAGGCAGGATTCTTGGCAGTGTGGAGGAACAGCGGGATCTTGGTGTGCAGGTACATAGATCCTTTAAAATTTCCACCCAGGTGGACAGGGTTGTTAGTAAAGCATATGGTGTTTTGGCTTTCATTAACAGCGGGATTGAGTTTCATAGCTGTGAGATCTTGTTGTAGCTCTATAAAACTTTGGTTCGACCGCACTTGGAATACTGTGACCAGTTCTGGTCGCCCTACTATAGAAAAGATGTGGACGCTTTGGAGAGGGTTCAGAGAAGGTTTACCAGGATGCTGCCTGGACTGGAGGGCTAATCTTACGAAGAGAGGTTGTCTGAGCTCGGACTTTTTTCGTTGGAAAAGAGGGGACCTAATTGAAGTGCACAAGATAATGAGAGGCATAATACAGTTGATAGCCAGAAACCTTTTCCCAGGGCAGCAATTGTTAACACGAGGGGTCATAGTTTTACGCTGTTTGGCGCAAAGTATAGAGCAGATGTCAGAGGCGGCTTCTTTATGCAGAGAGTTGTGAGAGCATGGAATGCGTTGCCAGCAGCAGTTGTGAAAGCGAGGTCATTGGGGATATTTAAGAGACTGCTGGACATGCATATGTTCACAGACATTTGAGGGTTCATACATTAGGTTTACCTCACATGAGGATCAATGGTCGGCACAACATCGTGGGCTGTAGGGCCTGTTCTGTGCTGTACACTTCTATGTTCTGTGTTCTAAACAGTAAACGGTGACAAAACACCACAGATGGGTCAGGATCTGGAGGTAGAAACAAAGGCAGCATGTTGAGTCTGATATGATCCTCTTCTGAAAAACACGTATTGGACTCAAAAAGTTAATTGTGTTTCTCTCTGCTTAGAACCTGCAAATGTTTTCCTGCACTTTCAAATGAGTTACTCTTTTGGACAGTGGATATTTGACTGATCTGAAAGGGAACAGTGAAGCTGCCATTTCTGTTGATGCTCAAGAATTTGGTTATGGTTTTTGAATGAAAAATGAAAAACTATGTGCCTGACAGCTCCCCAAATACCGATAACTTATTGCCACTGTCATAATGCATTATGAAAATGTTGAACCCGGTGGTCATGACGGCACATGATCAAACCTCTGAAAGTAACTTATTGAAGTACTGATCCTAATCGTTATCAATGTCTTATCATGCTCCTGATGTCACTGGCATCATACTCAACCAGCGAGGTCTTACCTTTTCGAGAGTTTACATACAACGATGAAAACATAAAATATCTTTGTATTTTTAACAGGACAAATTCATCCAGGGTTTTCGAAGACACTAGCAAGGACAGAGTATATAGGTTATCCCCAATGACAGAGTTGCCCAGTTTTACCTCTTCAATCAAAGTGATGCAGATCCAGACAGAGTTGTTTGTAGGGGCATTCCAACATTTTTAACAAATACTTGTGAAGGAACGGCAAATGAGTCCCTAGTCAGGATGACATGCAGTTTAGAAGTAACCTTGCAGAGACTGATTTTTCTATTGCTCCCATTCCAGGTGCAGAATGTTCTCTAATTCTCATTAATCACAGTTTTGATCAGGGTCCTTGATTCCACCCTCAGTCAAGTCCTGCTTCGATTGAAAGGGAAGTCACTCTGATCTCACCTCAAATTACACGGACAGATCAGTTGAAAGAATAAGGAGCAACAGACAAGAACACTGTTTGTTTGAACAATGTCCTCGCAATATTCAAAAGAAAATTGATGCACGGTCTTCCTGCATGCATTATTTCAACATGACATCATTTTTTAAACTATATTCAGAACGGTGGATATTTGTTCTTTTAATATCCTTCCAATTCAAAGTAGAAATAAGAAAAGGAATTGATCTTCTATAGTGTGTTTATAATCCAGAATTTGATTCAGTCTTTATCATCATTGCTCTAGCTCTTTTAGACACAATTAATGAATGAGCCTGTGGCCACGCTGCAGATGAAAAAAGTTCTTTCAGTTCTGACTATTGCAGTGAATGTTGTAAAGGATTTTCTGCAGGCTCAAATAAAATGGAAATGTTGCAGGGCAAGGTGCCAAAAGTTAATCCAAGGTTAATGATGTCCAAGCATTATGAATAATACACGCAGAGGGGCGGAGTATAAAAGCAGAATTCAGCTGCATGCCCAAAATACTATTTGTGGCTCCCTCACAAAAGATCACAAATGATCCACGCTGTAGATTCACCAAAATAGAAAAAAAAAACACGAGACTGGAATTCCCAAAACTGCAACAACATCTGTAGAACAGGAAGAAAATCAAGGTTAGTTTCTGAAATTCATAAATGTTGATGAGAAGAATGTGGGAGATAGAGGGGATATTGGAGGATGATAAGCGATGTTGTAGATGGCACAATGATTAGCCGGGTGGGTCACAGTGAGCAAGAACGTGTTGGTTACAAGAGGATACAAACGGATTGTCAGATGGTCAGATCAATAACTGATGAACGGTAACACTGAAATATGTAAGATGCTGCATTTTGGAAGAAAGAACAAGACAAGAGAGATCTCAAACCATGAAGATACGTTACATTTGCTTTTGGAGCAGAGAAGAGTGAGGGGTGAACCTGACAGAAGTGTATTAAATAGCATGAGAGGTATGGGGCGAGTGAACAGACAACAGCTATTCCTCTTAGTCAAAGGGTCAAAAACAAGGCAAATACATTTGAAGTGAAAGAGAAGATACTAAGAGAGGATTTGTGAAATCTGTTTCGAGCCCAGAGCATGATATGTGTAAAAAAATACATTGCATGGGAGGGTGGTTCAGAAAGGTAACCTCACAAACATTACAAAGCACTTGTATCAGCACTGGGTGGTGCAGACTCGATGGGCCTTGTCTTTATTACATGATTCCATGTGGTGACAGCCCATGAAAGCTCTCATATATTCTGAAGCAGCAGCCAATTGGACTTGTTGGTTTGTTAAATCGAACTGTGCTCAGTAAGTGACGAGACTCAACCCAGGACAGCCCATCCATCTCTGAAATCATCCAGGATAATTCACATGCTCAGTGCAAGAATCGTCCAACAACAGCATCAACATCATTCCAGCTGTTTGACGCCATTATGTTATGTTATGTCCAATAACATAGAATCAGACTTCGTTTCATTATTATATAGACTTCTCGCGTAAGGTTGTTATTTCTCTGAAGACTAATAAATTCCTTCCCATTTATTCGTATTGACAAAGAGCCTGTTATCCTGCGAGTTGTTCATCACAGCGTGGCGGCTTATGTAACACTCCATCCACCACCAGTAATATTCACTCCCAGTTAAACAGGCAGATGAGATCCACAGCTGGAACTCTGTCTCAACAGCCACGTGGATGGACCAACACAAACTGGACTAGAACTTCTCAAGGGCAATTAATGCTGGTCTAGCTCCATTAAAATCCCAAATGAACTAAACAATGAGGACATTTTATTGATCTGATGAGCTTGTCGCTGTCTTTGATGTTGTGTGATCTATTTCAGTGAAACCATTTCGTGCATATTTTGGAAGAACAAAAAAGCTCAGCTCACAGATACACGGTAACGCAGCATTTAAACGCAAAATGCCAGGGAATAGTAAGCTATTGGTCTTCAAGTAACTGGGAATAATGTAGATTAGGTGACTTACAGTGTGGAAACAGGCCCTTCAGCCCAACACGTCCACACAGACCCGCCCAAGCTGGAACCCACGCAGACCCATTCCCATACATTTACCCCTGCAACTAACACTACAAGCAACTTAGCATGGCCAATTCACCTGACCTGCACATTGTTTTTGGACTGTGGGAGAAAACCGGAGCAAACCCACGCAGATACGGGGAGAACTTGCAAACTCCTCACAGTCAGTCGCCTGAGGCGGAAATTGAACCCAGGTCTCTGGCACTGAGAGGCAACAGTGCTCACCACTGTGCCACCGTGCCGCCCAGCGTGCCAAACATCATGTCGTTTGGTGTTTTAGATTAGATTAGATTAGATTACTTACAGTGTGGAAACAGGCCCTTCGGCCCAACAAGTCCACACCGACCCGCCGAAGCGTAACCAACCCAGACCCATTCTCCTACATTTATCCCTTCACCTAACACTACGGGCAATTTAGCGTGGCCAATTCACCTAACCTGCACATTTTTGGATTGTGGGAGGAAACTTGAGTACCCGGAGGAAACCCACGCAGACACGGGGAGAATGTGCAAACTCCACACAGTCAGTCGCCTGAGGCGGGAATTGAACCCGGGTCTCTGGCGCTGTGAAGCAGCAGTGCTAACCACTGTGCTACCCACTGTGCTACCGTGCCGCCCAAGGCATTTTCTGGCTGATGTAGTTGGATTGGGCTGGCGGGTTGGTTTGTATGCTGTATGACTATCATTTTAATTGTTGGAAACAGAGACTGTGGTCCCACTATTTCCACAGCTTGTGAGCATCAGCTGGTGAGGAATACAATCTCCAAAGGCACACAGGATTTGAAGCTATATCATTCTCCCTTCACTATCAAATTGTTAAGAACCCCGTTTCTCTCTTTGTAACATGCCTGTTAGTGGTCCTGCATTACAAGAACCTCTGGGGTTTATCGCCATATTCGAAATAGAAATTACAAACAGGCAACAGAATGTTGGCCTTGCTAATGAAACACACCTCACAAGAACAACTGACAGGAATCTGCAGTATTAGAGTTATCCATTCGACCCAATCTGATTTCTAAAGCAGTTTCAAGCGAGGCTCCTGACCTCTCGACAACATCATGAACCTTTCCTGAGTGCTTTTCCAATGCTGTTTAAAAGTCACATGTGGAAAGCTGTGCCCAATAATCTGAAAGGAAAAGTCTTCATGTTCATGAGAACCGTGTCATATTCTTTTCAGTATCTAAAGGCAACAGAAATGTAGAACCTAGCATCAGGAGTAAGGAATCAAAACAGCTCCATCATGCGATAAGTTCGTGGATGATCTGATTGTGACCTCAATCACACATTCCTCCTTTGCCTTTACAATGTTAGTGCGTCACTCTAAGTCAAGAATCTGCCTCCCTCTTCCTTAGGAATATTCAATGCCTTATCCTCCACCGCTCTCTGGGGAGAGAATTGTACAAAAACACAACACTCTGAGAGGATGACACCAAATCACCATCTTCTTAACAGAGACGTTTTTCAGTTTTATAGCCCATCCACTCATAGTGATCCGTCACACAAGCTGAAATATTGTTTTAGAATTCAACTTGAAAAGACTATTTGGAATATTCTGAGTTTAAACAAGACCACATATTGTTCGCCTAAACCCCAGCAGATCCAGAGCTAGTCATTTCAAGATTTTCTCCTGAAATAAACACCCCTCCCAGGAGTCAGGCTGGGTGAATCTTCTCTGGATTGCATTTCATATCATTGTGGCATCGCACTCTCGATGTGCTTACACCGCTACATTGTAAATCTGTAGAAAATTGTCTCTATTTTTAAATGTATTCTGTTTCAGAAAGTTTCAACATTTGCATTACATTCCTAAAAATTTGATGTACACGTAAAGTTTTTATTTTGTAATCCAGGTGTCCGGTTCCTCTGTGCCTAAAACCAATCTCTCGAACTGAAATAATACACTACATTTCCATTCAACCCGCCAATATCTTTTAGTATAGACACATTTTCCTACTATGTTCCATTAACAAATATTTGGCTGTTCACTTGACCCACCTTAATCTCCTTATAGACCCATGTCCGCTTCATATCTTCCTTCTCGAACAGTTTCAAATTTGTATTCTTCCGTACTACAGACAGAATATTTGACCAAAGAAATTCACTGTGGCCATATTGCAAAGTAATTGACAATGAAATATTATTATTATTCCATGTCTAAACTATAAATTTGAGACAATGCTAAAGTGTTTTGCAGTTGCATCACACAATTCCATTAAGTAAAATAGAGTTTGATGGTGTGGAAAGTGTGTGGGCAGAATTGAGGAACCGTAAAGGTGAAAAACTGTAGTTGGGGTTATATATCGGTCGAAAAATCGTAGTCAGAAGTTGGGGCGCATGATAGACGAGGAGATATAAACTATATGTCGGAAAGGCAAAGTTACACTGACTGGGGCATTTCAAGAGGTAGGTGGACTGGGAAAATCAGTTGTAATGGTTTGCAAGGAAAGGAATTTGTGAAATGTCTACGAGATGGCTTTTTGGAGCAGCTTATGGTGCGGGCAATGAGGGAACGGGCAATACTGGATTTAGAGCTGTGCAGTGAGGCAGACTTGATAAGGAAGCTTTAGGTGAAGGAAACTTCGGAGGCAGTGATCAGAATATGATTTAACCTACTCTTCAATTTGAGAGGGAGAAAGTAGAAGCGGAGTTAATATTACAGCTGAACAAAGGCACCTTCAAAGACACAAGTAGAATTGACTGGGAGAGGAGAAAGTGAGGTCTGCAGATGCTGGAGATCAGAGCTGGAAATGTGTTGCTGGAAAAGCGCAGCAGGTCAGACAGCATCCAGGGAACAGGAGAATCGACGTTTCGGGCATAAGCCCTTCTTCAGGATTCCTGAAGAAGGGCTTATGCCCGAAACGTCGATTCTCCTGTTGACTGGGAGAGGAGCCGAGCAGGAAAGACAGTGGAACAATAATGGCGAGAGTTTCTCGGAACAATTTAGGAGTCTCAGCAGAGATTTATCCCGAGGTAAAAGATGCATTGTACAGCGAGGATGAGGCAACCATCGATGACTGGGACAGTCATGGCGAGGGTAAAAGAAACAAATAAAGCAGATAACATAGCAAATGGCAGTGGGAAAGCAGAAGAGTTGGAAGCTTTCAAAGACGAAGAGATGACAACAAAATCAGAAATAAGAACGGAGAAGATTAAATATGAGGGTAAGCTATCCAGTGATATAAAGGACAATTGCAAGAGTTTCTATAGACATATAAAGGGCAAAAGAGATGCAGAAGTGGATATTGGATCACTGGAAAATGACGCTGGACAGATAGTCGTGTGGAACAAATAATAGATGAGAAACTGAATAATTATTAAGAGTGTGGACAAACAAGTGGCAGGTGGAGTACAACTTAGGAAAGTGCGAGGTGATGCACATTAGTAGGAAGAAGACAGGCATGGACTATTTTATAAGTCGAGAGAAAAATCAGAGGTCTGAAGTGCAAAGAGAGTTGCGAGTTCCAGTCCAGGATTGTTTCTAGATAAACTTGCAGTTTAAGTCAGCAATTAGGAAGGTGTTGTATCTGGTGCACAGTGTGTTTGAAATCTTATATTCAGCAAAAGAACTGAGTTAACTCTTACAAACAATATTTGTTTATTGAACACAATTAATATTAGAACAATAAAACGCATTATAACGCAATGATAAACGCTACAAATTATCTTATGCTTTAACTTATCTTTGGATGGTCACAAACCATCCCACTAGAAGTTGACCGGGCTCGACTTGGTGACGTCTTCTTGTTCTGATGATCTTGGAGGTGTCTTCTCTTTCCGTGGTTATTCTCGGGTTACTGAACTGTGTGGGGTTTTGTGGTGATTCTTATCCTTCCAAGTCTTCACATCCTTTTGGGAAGGTAAGGAGGATCTGTCAATGGAATGATTAGGTTCATTTACCCTGATCAATCAGACTCAACCATGGGTTGGGTCAAGGGCAACATTCCATTGTCCCATTCAGGTCGAACTTCAGGTGAGTATTACAGGGTCTGGAGCTGTCAGGTTTGTTTGCAAACCATCTGTGGGTAGCTGCAGCCTGTCTGGATTCTGCAGCATGTGGATTACCACAGAGACTTTAGTCAAGGCTGGGATCCACATCACAGTATGCATGAATCCTTGTTCATTTTTCTTACTCCATGGTTAATTTATTATTGCCCATCGTAAGATTATTCTTTCAGGTGGCCCGCCCGGTCAGAAAGGCAAATGCAGTGATGGCATTTATTTTAAGAGGACTTGAATATTAAAGCAGGGAAGGATTTCTGAGGCACGGTAAGTCTCTGGTCAGACCACATTGGAGGATTTTGTACCGTTTTGTGCCCCATAACTAAGGAAGGATGTACCGCCCCGAGAGCATGTTCAGACGAGATTTTCAAGAATAGTTGCAGGAATGAAAAGCTTTACATATGAGGTCTCTGGGTCTATACTTGTTGGAGTTTATAAGGATGAAGGGGGATCTAATTGAAGCATACAGAATGCTTGTTGTCTGGTGAGAGTAGATGTTGGGAAGATGTGTCCACTGTTAGGAGAGAAAGTACTCAAGGAGATAGCCTGAGAGTCAAGAGAAGATCTTTTCGACCGGAGATAAGGAGAAATGCCTTCAATCTGAGAGTGGCGAATCTATGGTAGAATGGCAGTTTCCTTCCCTAAATGACATGAGTGAACCAGGTGAGTTTATCTTGGCAATCGATTCATAACCACCATCCGCCCCTTAATTCCAGATTTCAAGTCACGCTCCGCCATTTGCTGTGGCAGGATTTGAACCCAGATCACCAGAACATTATCTGGGTGTTTACATAAGAATTCACTGATAGAACCACGAGGCCACTGACTTGCCCAATCCTCCACAGTGTGACTAACTTGTGCAGCATAATATGCACTGGGATTTGCCTTCATGGTATCTTTGACTTCCTTATCAAGATAGGAATGATTTTTCTCCGTTATGCAATTCCTCTTCGGTATTTAGTATCTCCTAATTATTTGCCAAATTTTTTCAACTGTCCTGCCTTTGACTGTTCTTTTCTCCCCCCAGTCCACCCAGGCCAAATCCTTCCTTAGGTCAGTATAATTACCATTGCCTAACACTAAAACTCTCATTTATGACTCAGTCTTCACTCTTTCAATCTGAATGTGAAACTCCAGCATATTGTGG
>NW_025211784.1:9457-24927 GCF_004010195.1 Chiloscyllium plagiosum
AGGAGAATCGACGTTTCGGGCATAAGCCCTTCTTCAGGAATCGGGCTTATGCCCGAAACGTCGATTATCCTGTTCCTTGGATGCTGACTGACCTGCTGTGCTTTACCACCAACACATTTTCAGCTCTGATCTCCAGCATCTGCAGACCTCACTTTCTCCTTACTCTTTCCAAGGCCAAGCTCATCCACCAATCCTTCCTTGTTACATAATATCAAATCTAAATTAGCCCATTCTCTGGTTGGTTCCATGACATTCTGCTCGCAGAAATAGTCTGTCATACACTTAATGAATCTTTATTCGAAGATATTGTCGAGATGATTAATTGAGTCAATTTGCATGTTCAAACCACCAATAGTTACTGTTTTGCCCTTGTTACAAGCCCTCACTCTTTTCAACCTCAGAAGTACTTAGTGGGGACAATGGCTGAAAATTACTCTTCCCAAGGGTTTTCTTCCCATGTTTTTTATTTGCACTGAGACGGATTTCAAATATGTTTTGGGCACAACACACTTTGAAATGATCTGAGTACCCACTCACACGAACAAGTGTTTATTGTATTTTCACTAACCACATTTCACAGTAAATATCGAGAATTAAGAGGGCTAAAAGTGGTCATCAGATATCTTTAGCAAACAGGATTGAGGAAAATACCAAAAACTTTTGGTATAAGGAGCAAGAGGGTAACTAGAGAACTGTTTGGCCCACACAAGAACGTTATGCATGGAGTCAGTGAAAATGGGTGAGAGTCTTAACGAGTACTTTGCATCTGTATTCAGTAAGGAGAGGGGCATGATGGATGTTGAGTTTAAGGATAGATCTTTGAGTACTCTGGGTCAAGTCGACATAAAGAGGGAGGAGGTTTTGGATATTCTAAAAGGTATTAATGTAGACAAACACCCAGGTCTGGATGGGATCTACCACACGTTACTAAGGGAATTGAGAGAGGAAATATGTGGGGTGTTAGCTTGTATATTTGCAGGATCTTTGAACATTGGTGAGGTCCTGGAGGACTGGAGAATTGCTAATGTTTTCCCCTTGTTTAAGAAGGGTAGCGGGGATAATCCAGCTAATTATAGAATGGCGAGCCTGACATCAGTAGTAGGGAAGCTGCTGAAGAAGCGACTGAGGGACTTGAGTAAGGTGTTCTATTAGCTTGCCCATAGTAAGCTGATGGAGCAGGTGAAGTCACATGGGGTTCAGGGTGTTCTATCTAGATGGATAGAGAACTGGCTTGGCAACATGAGCAAGAGAGTACGAGTAGAAGGGGATTTCTCAAAATAGTGATCTATGACCAGTGGTGCGCAACAGCGATCCGTGCTGGGACCACAGTTGTTTGTGATATATATTAATGATTTGGAAAAAGGTATCGTTTGCCTGATTAGCAAGTTTGTAGAGGATACCAAGATTGTTGGAGTAGCAGATAATGAAGAGGACTGCCACAGAATGCAGCAGAATATAGATTGGAGAAATGGGCACAGATATGGCAGATGGAGTTCAATCTGTGCAAATGCGAGGTGATGCATTTTGGACGATCCAATTCGAGAGCAAACTATGCATTAAATGTAAAAGTCCTGGGGAAAACTGACGTACAGAGAGATCTGAGTGTTCAGGTTCATTATTTCCTGAAGGTGGCAACGCAGGTCAGTAAAGTGGTCAATAAGGCATACAGCATGCTTTCCTTCATTGGATCAGGTGTTGAGTACAAGCGTTGGCAGGTCATGTTACAGTTGGTCACCTCATTACCAAAAGATTACATTACATTACAGTGTGGAACCAGGCACTTCGGCCCAACAAGTCCACACCGACCCGCCGAAGCGCAACCCATCGATACCCCTACATTTGCCCCTTACCTAACACTGCAGGCAAATTAGTATGGCCAATTCACCTGACCTGTACATCTTTGGACTGTGGGAGGAAACCGGAGCACCCGGAGGAAACCCACGCAGACACGGGAATGTGAAAACTCCACACAGTTAGTCGCCTGAGGCAGAGAAATGAACCCGGGTGTCTGGTGCTGTGAGGCAGCAGTGCTAACCACTGGGCCACCGTGCCGCCCAGTGTGTAGCTTGAATAGAGTGCAGAGTAGGTTTACCAGGGAGTTGCCTGGGATGGAGGATGCTTGTTATCGAAAGAGGTTGGGTACATTAGGACTATTTTAATTATAAAGACAAAGGTTGATGGGGGACCTGATTGAGGTCTACAAAATCAAGAGAGATATAGACAGGGTGGATACCAAGAAGCTTTCCCCCAAATCGTGTACTCATGACTCCTAGTAATTGAGTTGCAAAATGAAAGGGAAAGGTTTAGGGCCTGAGGGATATATGTGGGAAGCTCTTTACACATAGGGTGGTGGCAGGCTGGAACGTGCTGCCAGCGGAAGTGGTAGGGGCAGGAACGATAGTGTCATCTACAATGAATCTGCCAGATACATGAATGGGCAGGGAGTAGAGGGATAGGCTTTAGAAAATAGGTGGCAGGTTTAGAAAATAGGGGATCTGGCTCAGCGTAGGCTAGGAGGGCCGAAGGTTCTGTTCCTGTATTGGAATGCTCTTTGTTCTTTATCATTCATTCTAAAAATTGCAAGTTTTCAACTTATTGTTTGCTACAATTTAATAATATAAACCATTTATTTATTTGACAGTGCATGTCAAATTATTGTCATTGCTAAATTACAGTCACAGAGTCATACAGATGTACAACTTGGAAACAGACCCTTCCATCCAACTAATCCATGCCGACCAGATATCCCAACCCAATCTCATCTCACCTGCCAGCACTCAGCCCATATCCCTCGAAACACTTTCTATTCATATACCCATCCAGACGCCATCCAAATGTTGCAATTGTACCAACCTTCACCACTTCCTGTGGCAGTTCATTCCATACACGTACCACCCTGTGTGTGAAAAAGTTGCCCCTTACGTCACTTTTATATTTTTCCTTCCCAACCTACACCTATGCCCTCTAGATTTGGACTCCCCCACACCAGGGAAAATACCTTGTCTATTTCCACATTCATGCCCCTCATGATTTTATAAACCTCTCTAAGGTCACCCCTCAGCCTCCAACGTTTCAGGGAAAATATCCCCAGCCTATTCAACCTTCACCTATAGCTCAAACACTCCAATCTTGGCAATATACTTGTAAATTTGTTCAGAACCCTTTCAAATTTCACAACATCCTACCGATAGGAAGGAGACCAGAATTGCACACAATATTCCAAAAGTGGCCTCCCCAACTACCTGTACAGCTGCAACACGAACTTCCAACCACTGTACTCAATGCTCTGACCAATTAAGAAAAGCATACCAAATGCCTTTTTCACTGTCTTGTCTATCTAAGACTCTACCTTCAGGGAACAATGAACCTGCACTCCAAGTTGTCTTTGTTCAGCAACACTCCCTTTAGCCTCACCATTAAGAGTATAACCCCTGCTAATATTTGCTTTCCCAAAATGCAGCATCTCGCATTTACCTAAATTAAATTCCACCAACCACTCGTCAGCCCATTGGCCCATCTGATCAAATCCCGTTGTAATCTGAGGTAGCCTTCTTCGCTGTCCACTACACCTCCAATTTAGGTGTCATCAGCAAATTTACTAACTATACCTCTTATACTCACATGCAAATCATTTATATGAATGACTAAAAGTAGTAGACCCAGCACTGATCCTTGTGACACTCCACTGGTCACACGCCAACAATCTGAAAAACAACTCTCCACCACCAACACCCTCTGTCTTCTACCTTTAGACAGTTCTGTATCAAAATGGCTAGTTCTCCCTGTATTCTATGAGATCTACCCTTGATAACCAGTCTCCCACGGGGAACCATAACTAATACCTTACTGAAGTCCTGATAGATCACGTCCACTGCTCTTCCCTCATCAATCATCTTTGTTACTTCTGCAAAAAACTCAATCAAGTTTGTGAGACATGATTTTCCACACACAAAGCCATGTTCACTTTCTCAAATCAGTCCTTGCCTTTCCAAATACATGTACATCCTGTCCCTCAGGATTCCCTGCAACAACATGCCCTCCAGTGACGTCAGGCTCACTGGTCTATAGTTTCCTGGCTTGTCCTTAACACCTTTTTTAAACAGTGGCACCATGTTCTGGTACCTCAGCTGTGAATATCAATGGTAAGAGGCCCAGCAATCACTTCCCTAGTTTCCCACAGAATTCTAGTGTACAGCTGATCGATCAGTTCAAGGGGATTTATCCACTTTTATGCGTTTCAAGACATCGAGCACTTCATCCTCTGTAATATGGACATTTTTCAAGATGTCACCATCTATTTCTCTGTATGCCTACATCTCCCATGACTTTCTCCTGAGTACACACTGATACAAAATACTCTTTTATTATCTCCCTATCTCCTGATGCTCCACACAAAGGCACCTTACTGATCTTTGAGGGGTCTGTTCTCTCCCTATTTACCAGTTTTTCCTCAATGTATTTGTAAAATCCTTTTGGATTCTCCATCATTCTATTTGCCAAAGCTATCTCATGTCCCCTTTTTAGCCCTCCAGATTTCACTCTTTAGTATACTCATACTACGTTTATACTCTTCCAAGGATTCACTCGATCTACGCTGCCTGAACCTGTCATATGCTTCCTTCTTTTTCTTAGCAAGACCCACAATTTCTTTAGTCGTTCAGCACTCTCTGTATCTACCAGCCTTTCCTTTCACCCTAACAAGAATGTACTCTCTCTGCTCTCTGGCTATCTGATTTCTTAAGTCTTTCCATTTTCCAGCCATCCCTTTACCTGGGAACATCTGCCCCCGATCGGTTTTTGAAAGTTCTTGCCTAATACCGTTAAAATTGGCCTTTCTCCAATTTAGAACTTCGACTTTTTGATCTCGTCTATCCTTTTCCATCATTATTTTAAAACTAAAAGAATTGTTGGCAAATAGCTGAAGTTCACACTTTTCAAGTGAGAAATTAAGTTGATTGATTATATTTAAATATGCAAAGAGTTATAAGTCTATTTGATTGTTCAATCATTTGTTCACTCTGATAATGCAATCAGTCAGGGGTCAACCACTTTGCAAATGATAGAGCGGCAATGTGTGTATTTGAATACTGAGGTTCCATGTGTAATTGTGATCACCAAAACAGTACGAAAACATGTTCTTTTTTGCTACAGAACAAAATGTGCATTCTTTACGTTTGTATCACAAACAGGTTCTTCGGTGTTTATATTTTACTTCCATAAATATCGAATCCAATGTTTTCAGAGATGATGCTGTTATTGTTCAGTTGAATAATTGTAAATCATACCTTATTATTGCCCAATTCACAAACATGGCAAATTCCTGATCATTGTTCAGGGCAGTAAACCCATCATTTTGCATCATGACCGACATTAAAAGTGGATTGCAAAAGGCCTGAATTCGGGGACAGTGCAATTGGACCTCACAGCTGCTTGTGGCACTGAATGAGACACTGGCCTGCTCCTGAATCTGTGAAGAGAGTTTCCAACCTGGGTCAGGGCAGTCATTCAAACATTCCCTCACAGAGAATCATTTGGAATCCACCTTGAGCAGGAGGAAACAAGCCAACAGGCTGTCACTGCTGTCACTGCAGGTACAAATGTTGTCTAAATTAGATACCAATGACTGAACAGGAGCCAGGTCTTACAAATTTATCTTCAGTCAAAGCCTGGCCCAGGGAGCGGATTTATGGACATGGAGGGTCAGAATCAAACCGCACAAGTTACTTGTGGTGATGACATCTGGCATGCCCCCAGGATACCATAAACCTGCACCCTAGACCAGACACTGGGTGAAAACATTCACACCTTGATAGTCTTCTGCAGTGTCTTGTGTCTCACAATGACTCTTTGAAACTTTATCCAATAAATGTACCTTCACATTCGCCAGTATCAAAATACAATTGTACACGTCTGTGGATGGTCAGATATTAATATATGGGTCACCCAACAGAATGTATCTGAAGCAACCAGGAGCAAACAGCAAGCCAAAAATCACATTAGTAACTGAACTTAGTGGATTTTGTTTGGTCGAGGAAACCACACATATTGTGCTGACACTCAGATGACAGTAACCATACACACCATAACTGGAAGTCTTGGCCTAACGCCCCTCCCAGCTTCCTGTCCTCACACACCTCACTCCCACACGCATTTACCAACTGATGAGAATCCACAAGGTGGATGAATCGTGGAACATAGAAAAGTACAGCGCAGTCAGAGCCCGTCAGCCCTCAATGTTTTGCCGGCCTTTTATCCTACTCTAAGATCAGGCTAAACTTCATAACCTTCAACGTACTAACTTCCATGTGCCCATCCAAGAGTCTTCTTAAATTTCCCTAATGTATCTGATTCTACTACCACTGCTGGCGGTGCATTCCACTCCCACCACTCTCTGTGTTACGAACCTACCTCTGACATCTCCCCTAAACCTTCCTCCAATCATTTTAAAATTATTCCCCTTATTGAAAAGACTCTGGCTATCTAATATTTGTCTCTCAACATCTTGTGCACCTCTATCAAATCAGCTGTCATATTTCTTCACTCCAGGGAGAAAAGCCCGAGCTCACTCAAATTTAGTTACTAAGACATGTCCTTCAGTCCAGGCAGCATCCTGGTAAATCTCCTCTGCACACTCTCTGAGCCTTCATGTTTCATTTAATGAGGCAACCACAACTGAACACAATATTCCAAGCATTGTTGAACAACAACTTTATAGAGATAAGCATTAATCTCGGTATTCTTAAATTCAGTCCCCCTGCTAATGAAAGCCAACATACCATACATCTTCTTAACAACCCTGTCAGCTTGGGTGGTAACTTTGTGGGATCTATGGACATGGACCCCAATATCCCTCTGTTCCTTGCCTTTGCCAAGAATTCTGCCTTTAACGCTATATTCTGTATGCAAACGCAAAATTCCAAAATAAATCACTTCACACTTTTTAAGGTTGAACTCTATCTGTCAATTATCAGTCCAGCTCTGCATCCTGTCAATGTCCTGTTGCAACCTACAACAGCCCTCCACACTCTCCACAACTCCATCAACCTTCACGTCATCGGCACCTTTCTAACCCACCATTCCACTTCCTCTTCAAAGTCATTGATAAAAATCACAAAGAGCACAGGTCCCAGAGTCAATCCCCGGTGAACACCGCTGGTCACTGACCTCCAGGCTGAATACTTTCCATCTGCTACCATCTTCTGCCTTCTATGGGCGAGCCAAGACCATATCCAGACAGCCACATTTCCCTGCATCCCATACTTCCTTACTTTATGAATGAGCCTACAATGGGGTACGTTATCAAACACCTTTCTAGAATTCGTGTTCACCACATCTACTGGTCTACCTTCATCAACATGTTTCTTCACACCTTCAAAGAATTCAATAAGGTTTCTGAGGGATGACCTGCCACTCACAAAGCCATGCTGACCGTCTCGAATGAAACTATAGTTTTCTAAATAATTGCAAATCCTTTCTCTCAGAATCGTCTCCAATACTTTGCCTACCGCTGATGTAAGACTTACTGTTCTATCATTCCCAGAGTTATCCCTATTCCCTTCCCTGTGAACAAGGGAATAATATTTGCCACCCTCCAATCATCTGGTACTACACTAGTGGACAGTGAAGACACAAAGATTATTACCAAAGGCACATCAATCTCTTTCAATACTTCCTGGAGTAACCTCGTGCATACCCCATTTAGCCCAGGGGGTTCATCTATCCTTATGTTTGTACTTCAATCAGACTGTACTTCCACTCAACTTGTCTAACCCTGTCCAACCAATTGATTGACTGCTTTCATCTTCAGTGCTATATGCAGTGCTGCCTTCCTGAGTAAGTACAGTTCCCAACGTCCTGCGAATCACGGAATCCAAAAAAATGTACCAATGCCTTCCTTATAAAGAGCACATGCACGAACCGTTGACTCTCCTGCTCGTCGGATGCTGCCAGACCTACTGTGCTTTTCCAGTACCACACTTTTCGACTGTCATCTCCATCAACTGCAGTCCTCACTTTCTCCACGACTGAGGGCTGCCCCCTCTGCACACTGAGCGGGGAATTAACCACCAGAAACTCATTGTACGTGGAGCTGACTGCTATGATCTAGAAAGTTGCACTTGATGAATACATTTTTTTAGAAGAAGTTACAATTCAATAAATATTCGTTCAGTCCCAGAGTTACATTTTTGCTTCATGGTTTGGGTAGCCTGATAACAAATAGTTAATGATTGAAGAGCTCTGTGGCACAGAATATTCCAGGTGTTATATTCCAGCTTATGTTAATGCTGGGAGTATTATCAGACAAACTGATGTGATAATGGCATGAGTTGACATATGGAGGTGTAACATTTTGCCATCTCAGAGACGTATTTGAGAGAGGTCAGGGCTAAAACTCAATAGTCTCATGTACTGGAACTATAGGCAGGACAGGAGAGGGTGTTAAAGAGGAGGTAATGTTGCATTATTAATTAAGGGACAGTTACTGTAGTAAGGAGGGATGATATCTTGGATGTGTCTACAAATGAGGCTTTATTGGTCAAGTTGAGGGGCCAAACAATGACAGACACATTGCTGGAGATATTTTATAGAGCTCCAGAAAGATGAAAATACAGAGCAGATATATAACCAATTCACTGACGTGTGAAAAAGCCATTTCACTGAGGTGTGAAGGAAAGCAAGGCCGGAGATGTTACAGAGAAAGGAAAGCATGGCTGGTGAGTTTGTGATGGACAGTGTGGAACTCCAACAGGACAGTGACACATTGGTGTAGTTTTCAGGTTTATGGCAGATGAGGATTAATGCAGAGCAGTGTGAGGTGATGCACTTCGGTAGGAAGGACATTGAAATACAGTATAAAACAGGCTGTAAGGTTAGCAGTGGTGGACTCTCCCTCTTTATGGGCATTTAAGCGGGCATTGGATAGGTATATGGAGGATAGTGGGTTAGTATAGGTTAGGTGGGCTTGGATCGGCGCAACATCGAGGGCCAAAGGGCCTGTACTGCGCTGTATTCTTCTCTGTTCTATGTTCTATGTTCTATGTTCTATATTGTAGTGATACGGAAGGTTACTGAGATACATATGGATGTAGCGGCTGGAGGACATGATAGGGAAAGATAGAGATAAACATAGATAACATAGATAGTTTAAAAACGGAATTGTGCGATGTCTTAAAAGAGAAAATATTGCAGAAATCAGTGGAATGGACAAGGCACTTGGAGGAACTGAACGAGTGAGACGTTCGGCTGTCCAATCACAAGCGTCATAGAGTGGGTGTCATACAGCACAGAAGAGGCCCTTCAATTGATAGTGTCAAAAAATTAAAAGCCCTGCAGACACTAGAAATCCCTCCTTCCTAACGTCTTGGGACGAGTGATAGATGTAGGAGAGACGTCCTACAGACTTCTCAAGCAACAATGTGACATAACGAAAACTCACGGTGTCAGATCAAACTCTGACATGGAAACCTCCTGCTGAATCCCTTCCCTCAGCTGCTGAACAACACATGGAGGACTCACTGACAGAGTGAATGAGCTGGAGAATGTATTTCAAAACCACCACCCAGAGGGGAACAGCAGCAGCGTTGCTGATCGAGATGGTCGGGTCCAAACGAACATAGCTGCGAGACTGGTTCGGCACCGGGTGGAGAGGGAACGATTGACAGGGAGAAACATACTTGACCTCATCCTCACCAATCTATCGGCTGCAAAGACATTAATCGATGAGCACATTGGGAACAGTGTATACCGCACACAGTATATCTGGAGACAAATTCCCACTTTTGCTTTGTGTGCCTGTGCGTGAGTGTGTACACGCATCAGCGCACATGTGACATACACATGTCCCGAGCTTAACGGGACAGATTTCAAAGAGATCTAGAACTCAGCACTGGCCTGTGTGAGGTGATTCGAGTCATCAGCAGCAGAATTGTACTCTCGCACAATTTTCATTGTCACTGCCTGGCATATGCTCCACTTTACCCTGACCATCAGGCCAGGGGATAAACACTTGTTCAATGGAGAATACAGGAGGGCTGACCAGGAACAGCACCAGGTATAACTAAAAATGAGGCGACGTTACTGAACAGGACCACTTACTCACCAAATAGCATAAACAGCCAGTGACAGACAGATCTAAATAACAATTCGATCTAATCGCTACAGTCCTGTCATATGCAGTCAGGTCGAATAGTGGTGTCAATCAAACAACTCTGGATGAGGAGGATCCCCACATATCATCTTCCTCAATGATGGAATGGCCCAACACAACAATAGAAAAGCTCAGTCTGAAACGACCACAACAAAGTTCAGACAGAAAAATCGATAGGAGGATCTATGTTAGTCTCCTCCAGACGACAGTCTTCAGCGAATTCGATTCACTGTGTGTGGTAATTCCAAACGACTGGAGAGATGGGGAATGCAAAGGCTGTGGGCCCTGATAACATTCCATTCAAGCTGTTCCTGCTGGGATATAGCACTGGCATCGATCTGTCAATGTGGGAAACTATCCGGGTGTGTCCTGTACACACACAGACAAACCATCAGACAATCAATGACTACCCCATTGCTCTCATCTCTATCATTAATAAAGGGATGGAAGATGTCACTCACAGTGGGATCAAGCAGCACTTCCTCAGCACCAACCTGCTCACTGAAGCTCAGTTTGGGCTCTCATCCCTTGGGCTCATTGAAGCCTTGGTTTAATGATCTACAAGAGACAATGCAGCTGAATTCTAGAGGTGAGGCAACAGTGACTGCTCTTAACATCATCATATCTGCATTTGACCAAGTGTCCTATCAAGGATTAATAACAAAACTGGAGCAAATAGGAACCGTTTGCACTGGTTAAAGTTATACCTGAAAGGAAGGTGGCTGGGGTTGGAGGAGAGCATCCATCTCAGCTCCAGGACAGCTCAGCAGCAGTTCCCCAGGGGAGGGGTTTCTAGGTAAACCTATTGATCAGAAGTGGAAAGGTAAGGCACCATACCCCGACAGGATGATAGGGCTGCTCTCTCTTTAGACAGAGACGACTTGGTGGCAGTTTAACTGGACAGTCATCATGCTTCAAGTAAGGGAGAGGTTGAATAGGACAGCCCTTTTCAGTCACCTCAGTCAGTGCAGAATTGAACCCACACTGTTGGCATTAATCTGCATTACAAACCGGCGGTCGAACTGATTGAGGTAGCCAAGTCCTCAATCAGCTCTTTGGGGAAGCTACTGTAACATTATTGTTTTCAGATATGTTGTTAGATACCTCTGGAGGTGGTGGAACTGGAAGCCAGCTTCCGAGCGCAGAGCGAGGGACAGCATCAGTGAGCTGTAAGAGTGCTCTCTGCCCTCGGCCCAATAATTTTCAGCTGCTTCATAAATGACAATCCCTACATTGTTAAGTCACAACTGGGGATGTTTCCCAATGATTGGACAATGCTCAACACTATTCGTGATTTACTCAGATACTGAAGCAGTCCTTGTCCAAATGTACCAGGACCTGGAAATATGTAAGTGTGTGCTTCACAGTGACAATACCATTTCCATTACACATGTGCCAGACAACGATTACTTCTAACAATGGAAAATTAAATCACATCCTCTAACGGTCAATGCCACCACCATAACTGAACACATATCAAGCAATCTCGCGGGTATTACCGTTAAAGTGAACTGGACCTACCATATGATTCAATTACCCATTCCTGTGAAGGGCTTATGCTAAAACATTGAACTTCCTGTACCTCAGATGCTGCCTCACCTGTTTTGCTTTTCCAGCTTTTTGACGCATATAAATTCATTGGCTACAAGAATATGTCAGGGGCTAGAAATTCTGCAGGAATAACTCACCTCAAAATTTCCGAAAGCCTGTCCCCTATTGCTAAGACACATGTTGAATGTGTGTGATTAAATACTTCCATTTGCCTGTGTGAGTGCAGCTTCACCCCTCATCCACTGATGCTCAGTAGCAGCAATACCTGCTATCTACTCGGTGATCTGCAGAAATTTACCAAGGGTCCTTACAACGAACCTCTGAACCCCCGAACATCAATAAGGACAAAGGAAGCAGATACACGGGACTCCCACCATGTTCGCGTTCTGTTCCAAGCCATCTACCGTCCTGATTGGGAAGTATATTGCCAGTGTCATTGTTTCAAGTTCCATATCTATCAAGAAATGCCGTCCCAATCACATTGCATGAATAAATTAACATAAAAAATATTGTCTAGACCTGTTCAATGCTGGACACGGTTTTGGGTTTTTTGAACTAAGGCTCGTTGGTCCAGGCAGTTCCCTGCTTGTTGTGAACAGCTGAAGGGATATGATGTTTGAAACAACCTGTCAGTCTCTCAGAGGCATGGCCCACATACCGAGCATCACAGACACTGGCATTCTCATCCCACATTACTGAGCTCTAAGATAGACAGAAGCAACTGAAAATGTACTCATATCTGACTGGGGCATGTTTAAACACACAGTGACATTGTTGCCACGAAAATGATTATGATTATTAGCAGGGAGAAAGTGAGGACTGCAGATGTTGGAGATCAGAGTCAAAAATGTGGTTCTGAAAAAAAATACTCAGACGTTCAGGCAGCATCTGAGGAGCAGGAGAATCGACTATTAGTTAACAGTATCAATACAAGGGAAAATAATTGTATATTTCAAAGTCATTGTACTGAATAATAATTTGGTCTTGGGTGTGGCAATGAGACTCATCATTTCTATGCTACTTACTGTGCGTTTTCATCATATTGTTGTTATAACAGTGTACTGAATAAATGGGTGATTTTGTGCTTATTGGACAATCTAAAAGTTGGTATTACGAAAGGATATCAGACCTTCAGTAAAGAGATATTACTTAATGGCTGTTAACGGTTAGGAAAATGCTGCAAACATTTACACAGAGATTTCCAGCTCAAGTCACACACAAGGTCGTTGGGCTGGGATCATACTGGCCATCAATGGAGCTGCACAATTCTGTTTGTATACTGACATTGTGGGGCTAATATACACTGGATATGGTTTATGAGGGATTCAATATAAGATGCCATATGCTGCGGGAGTCCATCATCTTTATAACACCTTCATTCAGGATCAGGGCCAAGGTTCAGAATTACAGAATTTAGGTGGCACACAAGAAGAGATATATTTGCAAGACATGGCTGTTTACAGGTTGTTGTTCTTGAACTGCGTCTGGACCAGCGCCATGTGCTAGTCCATTGACCAGTCTGCTCCACACACATCTCCCTGTTGTTCAGGTATGTCTCTAACCAATCTATTGTGAGGGATTGTGTGAGTAACTGCCCAGCTCCAGTTTGGAAGCTCTCTGGACACATTTTGGAGATGGTCAGTGATTTGGAGATCGTGGTGAGGACTAGTAATACTGTATCTGAATTCAGGCTTTTCCTCAAAGTCATTTTCAACAGCTTTGCTGCCTGCAAGATGGTGGGTTCACTGATCTGAAAATGAAGCGGCTGTTTACTCCAGTCACTGAATTGTGTATTAGTTAGGTGTACGCTCTGGTAGTTTAATTATTGTACACTTCAATTGTTTTCAACTGAAAAAAACAATGATGTTTGGTTTATTTTAAAATATGTTAGAAATAAAGTGATATTAACTCTTCATTACAGTACAGGGCCTAAGGGCCTGTACTGCGCTGTATTCTTCTATGAAAGTGACCAGGTATATATTTCCCATGGACTAATCAAGTAACAGTCAGATATTGTCTGTAAAGCAGGATTCTGTGAACAGGACTATGTCCCAGGCAACATCAACACCCTCTCTGTTAGGTTCTATCCCACTGACAGGACACAGACAGGCAGAGGGGGGCAGCTCCTTGGTATACAGTCAATATAGGTTGTCATGGTGGCTCAGTGGTTAGCACTGCTGCCTCATAGCACCAGGGTCCCAGGTTTGATTCCAGCCTCGGGCAACTGCCTGTGCGGCATTTGCACATTCTCTCTGTGTCTGCGTGGGTTTCCTCCCACAGTCCAAAGATGTGCAGCTCAAGTGAATTGGCCATGTTAAACTGCCCATAGTGTTCAGTGCATTAGTCAGAGAGGCGTGTGTTGCTCTTCAGAGGGTTGGTGTGGACTGGTTGGGCCGAAGGGCCTGTTCCCGTCCTGTAGGGAATCTAATCTAATGATAGCACTCAGCATTGATGCTGGATCCTGTGGCTGCCAGACTGCTCTGTGGCAGGTTATAGTGGAATCAATAAAAGGGCAACATATAACTGACCACATCATCACCGATCTGCCTGCTGCAGATACACCTCTCCATTTCATACATCAGTAAGAGTGGTCACTGCACAACGGGGAGCAAGGGCTACCTTCGCATTTTGCAGACCCTCCACACCATGATATGCAGCCCCTTGAGTACTGAATGGGACAGACTATAAACAGATTGAATAACCAATGATGATGCAGCTATGAGGTGCAGAGGGCCATCGGCATCAGCAGAATCATACTCTGTACAGCTGCAACTTCACAGCCAGACAGACTCCCCACTGTACAGTAACCATCACGGCCCGACATACCTCCCACTGTACAGTAACCTCACAGTCAGACATACCTCCCACTGTACAGTAACCATCAAGTCCTGACATTCCTCCCACTGTACAGTAACCATCACGGCCCGACATAGCCCCCACTGTACATTAACCATCACGGCCTGATATACGTCCCAATGTACAGTAACCACCACAGCCTGACATACATCCCACTGCACAGTAACCATCACGGCCCGACATAGGCCCCACTGTACAGTAACCATCACGGCCTGACACACCTCCAACTGTACAGTAACCATCACGGCCCGGCATACCTCCCACTGTACAGTAACCGTCACGGCACGACGTATCTCCCACTCTACAGGCACAATCAAGAGAGGCACGGTGGCTCAGTGTTTAGCACCGCTACCTCACAACGCAATGGTCCTATGTTCGAGTCTGGCCTTTGGCGACTGTCTGTTTGGAGTTTGCGTATTCCCCACCCCCCTACCCCCGCCCCGTGTCTGCGTGGGTTTCCTCCCACAGTCCAAAGATGTGCAGGCCAGATGAATTGGCCATACTAGATTGTCAAGTGTTTTAGTCAGAGGAAAATAGATGTGGGTGGGTTACTCTTCGGAGGGTTGATGTGGACTGGTTAGGCCGAAGGGCCGGTTTCCACACTGTAAGGAATGCAATCTACTCTCCAAGGTTCAAGTCAGGATTATGATGCAATAATCACTTGGCTGAATGAGTGCAGCTCCAACAGTACTCTAGTATGGACTAGCAACAGGCTACACAGATTTGTGGGGAGGATCATGTCTCAAAAAAAATGGTTGATTATATTGAGGAAGTGACAAAATTGATTGATGAGGGCATGGGACTGGATGTTGGCCGTTTTGACCTTAGGAAGGCGTTTGATATGGTTCCTTATGGCAGGCTCATACAGAATGTGATGTGAATCGGGATCAGCGGTCAGTTAGTAAGATGGATAGAG
>NW_025211785.1:0-1971 GCF_004010195.1 Chiloscyllium plagiosum
TAAATTACCCGTAGTGTTAGGTGCATTAGTCAGAATGAAATGGGTTTGGATGGGTTTCTCCTCATGGGGTCGATGTGGGCTTGTTGGGCCGAAGGGCCTGTTTCCACAACGTAGGGAATCTAACCTAATTAACTCCTGGTTCTCTGCATGGCTGCCAGACAGACCTGCCAAGTTTCTCCAGCAATTTTTGTTTTTGAATTAAAGTAGGCCGGAAGCAGGGGCCTTTCCTGAATCAGCTGGCCAGGGGAATGGCTCACAGTGTGGGGGGAAGCAGTGAGTGTTCAACTAAGGCAGTGAGGGGAAATGGGGAACTGAGGGAGTGGAAGATGGGAATCCTTTAACCTCCTACCCTGGCCTGGAATTTCCTGCAGGAATTCAGACAGCTCCAACTTAATCTGGTTCACACTATGACCTGATGGGAAAGCTGATAGATCCACAGTGCGTTTATTCCTGCCTCACCAACAGCCCGTTCAAAGTTCCTGTGGTCACAATTACATTCCAGAATGTTCTCTAGGGTTGACGTTACCCCCCTCCACCTTCCAGGTGCCCTTTACAAAGTCCTCCCTTAGGACAATCCCTCCCAGTATTCCGGGGTCACTCCATTCCTTCCCCACTCTCCTCATGTCAAACACCCAGAGCAGATACCCTCACACAGGGGGCAACAGGAGGTTCACACCACCGTCCACCCCACCACCACTGCCCTCTGTGATTCCTCCCGTAGTTGAATAGTTGCCCAGAGTGGCACTCTCAGCCAGGCCTCACTCACCAGCAGCAGCACCCCCTGCTGGTTCTCCTTCACCAGCTGCTCCAGCTGACCGGGACAGACATTCCCCACCGTGGGGAACCGGTGTCGGATCCACTCAGTCACCGGCTCCATCTCCCAGGCACTGGTTCGATACCCACCACCCTCTCACCCCGAGGACAGACTGGGAAACTCTGGGACAGGAGGGCAAACGTCCCCCCACAGCCTGTTACAGCCTGAGAGTCAGCACAGCCAATCCCTGCTGACTGGTTAAACAGTAACGGCCTGGTTAACCAGTAACTGCCTGGTTAGTCATTAACTCGGAGATCAATCCCTGTGGAGTCTCCCTACACCCATGGGGCCCTGGTCTGACCTGCTCACACTGACTGGGAATCTCAGGTACTCAGTCAGTTCCAGGGAAATGGGAAACACTGGCTGGGGGAGAGGGGTTCTCTGAGGGGGGTGTCCCACCACCAACCCCCCACCCACCCTCCATCTGAGGGTCCAGGGGACACTGCGCACCAGGACAGGGCTCAGGTCAATAGGAGGTTCATCAGCTCCGAGAGTCTGAAAGAGCTGGGAGTCCATGATGGGGAGGCGCTGAAATGCAGGCGATGCTGCAGAGAATCTGTGCACAGCAAGATCCCACCAACACTGACAGTCATGGAACCAATGAGACACAGTATAGCACTGAGGGAGTGCCGCACTGACGGAGGGTCAGTGCTGAGGGAGCACCGCACTGTCGGAGGGTCAGTGCTGAGGGAGTGCCGCACTGACAGAGGGTCAGTGCTGAGGGAGTGCACATTGTCGGAGGGTCAGTGCTGAGGGAGTGAGGCACTGACGGAGGGTCAGTGCTGAGGGAGTGCCACACTGTCGGAGGGTCAGGGCTGAGGGAGTGCCACACTGTCGGAGGGTTAGTGCTGAGGGAGTGCCACACTGTCGGAGGGTCAGGGCTGAGGGAGTGCCACACTGACAGAGAGTCAGTGCTGAGGGAGTGCACATTGTCGGAGGGTCAGTGCTGAGGGAGTGAGGCACTGACGGAGGGTCAGTGCTGAGGGAGTGCCACACTGTCGGAGGGTCAGGGCTGAGTGAGTGCCACACTGTCGGAGGGTTAGTGCTGAGGGAGTGCCACACTGTCGGAGGGTCAGGGCTGAGGGAGTGCCACACTGTCGGAGGGTCAGTGCTGAGGGAGTGCTGCACTGTCGGAGGGTCAGTGCTGAGGGAGTGCG
>NW_025211785.1:2519-6686 GCF_004010195.1 Chiloscyllium plagiosum
CTCCCCCTCCTTCCTCCTCTCCCCCTCCCCCTCCCCTCCCCCCTCTCTATTTCACTGTATTAGTGAAAGGGGGTGGGTAGCAGGAGAAGCTCAGAACCAGTTTGCCTGACGAGCTGGTAGAGAGAGAGAAAGAGAGAGAAAACGAGAGAGTGAGTAAAGGGTTAATTACTGTGCCAACTGCTTCTTTCTTAAATGCTGTTAACACAGCCCTGAAATGTGTGTGTGTGCGTGTTTGTGTCGTTTTTCTCACTAACTCCTGCCTTTGCACCAAGTGAGAGGTCCTGGGGGCAGCTCGGACTATTTTTAGTTTTAGGAAGTCCTCAATGTTTAGAATCCTGTACAAACAGTTAGCATTTCATAGAGTGCCCCCGTTGACGTTGTAAACCGCTTTGACCAGAAGCTTACTTAACAAATGCTGACCCAGCGAGCTCAGTGTTTTGCAGCTTGTATGGGGTAGATTATAGAGAACCAAGGAGTGAGAAGCATTGGGAATTGAAGAGTGTTTTAAAAATCATCACTCGAATAGATGCTGTTGCAGTGGGGGGGTAGACATCCAAGTGTAATCAGTTTGTTTCTTTTTGCTGCATTCGGAGGTGTGAGCATGTGTGTGGGCATGTGTTTTTGTGATGCAAGTGTTGTATGTTTGTTTGAGCATGTGTATGTATGTGGTTGTGCCTGTGTGTGTTTTGTGTGAGCGTGTGCCTGTGTGTGTCTGCTTATGTTGGTGCATTTGTTTTTTGTGTGTGTGTGTACAAGAGTGAGAGCGTGTGTGCGTGCATGTGTGTGTGTGAATGTGTGTGCATGCGAGCGCTTGGGAGTGTGCATGTCCGTGTGAGGGAGCATGTGTGTTTTTGTGCATGTTTTTGTGTGTGAGCCTGTGCATGGGTGGTGAGCACATGTGTTTGTACATTTTTGTTTGTGAGTAGGTGTAAACATGCGTGTTTTTGTGTGTGTGGATGTGTTTATGTGCAGTGTTTGTGTGTGTGTGCTCGCATGTGGTCTGTATTTAACACTAGATTAAATCCCAGCACCAGTGTCTAGCTGGCAGTTGGTTTTCCCCACATGAGGATTGGGTAATGGGGCAGGCTGGGGTGAATGATCCACTCCAAGGGAGATTGGACACTGTTTGGCCAGGATGGATGTTGTGTGTGGGTGACATTGGCCATCCCTCCCTGCCACTGCCCGGTCTCTCCAGCCTGAGGCACAGTGGCTGGGCATCTCTGCTTCACAGCCTCTGACTCATTCCCCTTCCCTGAGGCCAGGTTCAGCTTTTGGAAGGGGCCTGGTAGTGGGGAAAGGGGAGGAGGTTTGTGTGAGTGAGCGTGAATGAGGATGTGTGGGAGAGAGGGTGCTGAGGCCAATTTTGGCTACACCGTTGCTATAGAGACAGAGCTCAGATTCAGCAGTGCAGTGTTAGAGAGAGGGAGCGTTCAGGATTCAAAATGTATTGTGTGTGTGTGCGCGCGCGTGTGTGTATGTGTGTGTGTATGTGTGTGTGCGCGCGCGTGTGTGTGTGTGTATGTGTGTGTGCGCGTGCGCGTGCGGGAGGTGGGGGAGAATCGAGAACAGGATTGTGTGGGGTGGGAGGGGGGACAGTTTCAGAATGAGGGGGTGCCCCATTTCAGATGTGACTGATATAGTACTCCCCATCTCCTGCTCAGTTTCCCTTCCTGATTTAAATTGGTTTGCTGATTGGCTCCCCTTCAGGGAGGGAAATCTTCCCCATACCAGATCTAGGCCTACACGTGACTCCAGACTCACCGCCCGCTCCCCGAACAGCTGCATGGTTGACTCTGAGCTGCCCCAGCCAGACACACAGTTCAAGGGGGAAATTAGACCATAAGACCACAAGACATAGGAGTGGAAGTAAGGCCATTCGGCCCATCGAGTCCACTCCGTCATTCAATCATGGCTGATGGGCATTTCAACTCCACTTACCCGCATTCTCCTCATTAGGGATGGTCTCAGCCTACATCTTGCCACAGAGATAATACGCCATTCTAAAAAATGGTGCTCTCAAATGACCAAGGTGGCTGGTCAGGTCAGGTACATGCTCCTGATCTTTGTTCTTCGAGCTTTGCAGTGGCTCCTGACTGAGCAAGTCCGATGAAGGGCTTCAATGAAGTCCCAAAGCAATTTGTGGTGAGTGTGGTGCATGGGCTTGGGATTTAAGAGCAGGAGGAGGCGAGTCAGCCCCTCAGCCTGCTCTGCTAGTCAGATCTGATTGTAACTCAGCCCGCTTTCCTCTCTATCCTCCTCAACCCTCAACTGCCTCGTCGATTGAAACTCTCACTACCCCGACCTTCAATATATTCACTGACTTGGCTTTCGCCTGGGGGAGAGAGAACTTTGTAGACTCCTCACCTTCTGAGAGATGTCCCCCTCACCTCTGTCTTCAATGGGTGACCCCCTTGTTTTAAAACCCTGTCCCTTGTTACTACTCTCTGCCGTCTAATCGAGTGGAATATTTTGCACCCTCAGTGTGATTTTTGTGTGATCCAAGTAGAAAAATTCCTATTGGAAAGGAATAGAGGAAAGCTTCAGCATGGAGGGAGGCCATTCACCCCATTGTGCCAGGTCTCCACAAGAGGCACACGTCCAGTCCCGTATTTTCGCCCACCCTTTCCCCATAGTCTGTGTCGCCTTCCTCTTCAGATAATGATCCAAAGCATCGATTGAAGCTGCCTCCCCCCTCCTCCACACTCTTGGACAGTGCATTCCAGACTCTGCTGTGGAGGAGTCCGTGTTGCACTGGAGGGAACAAAGTTTAAAAATCCCACAACAGCTTCTCATCCCAACAGGTTTCTTTGGAAGTGCTAGCTTTCGGAGCACTGCTCCTTCGTCAGGTAGCTGTTGACAAAGGTAAAAATCACACCAGCCCAGGTTATAGTCCAACAGCTACCCGATGAAGGAGCAGCACTCTTAAAAAGCTTGTGCTCCCAAATAAACCTGTTGGGACTAGAACCTGGTGTTGTGTGATTCCAGAGGAAATGACCTGGTGCTCTTCCAGCATCACTAATCCAGAATCTGGTTTCCAGCATCTGCAGTCACTAATCCAGAATCTGGTTTCCAGCATCTGCAGTCATTGTTTTTACCTCGTTGTGTGATTCCAGACTGTAACCACCGGCTGGATGAAAACGTTTCTCCTCGTGTCGCTCGTTCAGATGATCATCTTTTCATCTGTGCCCCCTCCGACTCTCAATGCTTCCACCAATAAGCGACAGTTTCTCCTGCTCCACTCTGTTCCAGACCCCTCCTCACCGTTTGAGGATTGGCCCTACCCCCCCCCCCCAGCTGTTTGAGGATGTAAACCAGTACAGATATGTTCAGTGAGTGGGCAAAGTACTGGCAGCTGGAGTATGATGTGGGAAAATTGTGAAGTTGTTCTTGACAGGAAGGATGAGCAGAGTGTGTCTGAAATGGAGCGTGACTGCAGAATGCTGAGGTGCAGAGGGATCTGGGTGTGCTAGTGCATGGGTCAGAGAAGGTTAGTGTGTACGTACAGCGAGTAATTAAGAAGGCTAAGCATAATCTAATTGCACGACTGAACAGCCAGTTGGACACTAATGCTCTCCTCCTGCTTCTATATTTTATGGTCTTTAATAGAATGCTGTCCTTTATTATGAGAGGAAGCAATAGTTATCCAGGGCTCTGGTAGGAGCATCTTGATCAGCATGTGTAGTTTTGATCTGCTTATTTAAGGAAGGATGGAAATGTATTGGAGGTGGATCAGAGAAGGATTTACCAGACTGATACCTGAAATGAGTGGGTTGTTTTATGAGGACAGGTTGGAATGGCGTATTCAATTCTGATCTCAGGAATAGAGGCAGGGTGCCTGCAGAGTGGAGAGATCTTTTCCAGCACCACTCTAATCTAGACTCTGGTTTCCAGCATCTGCAGTCCTTGTTTTTACCTGGTTACTCTGCAAGTCATGCCCAGAAGACAGCTTTAAGGCTTGGAGCCATGCGCCGCTACCTACATTCCTTACAAGAAGACCTACCCCAGCTCAGGACAACACTCTCACAGACCTGCAAAGGACCTCTACTGTAAAAAAAAACAAGAGATGAACTCAGATTTCTCCAGTTTCCTCATTTCCCCTCCCCCCAACCTTGTCTCAGTCAAATCTCTCAAACTCAGCACCGCCTTCCTAACCTGCAATCTTCTTCC
>NW_025211785.1:9139-18697 GCF_004010195.1 Chiloscyllium plagiosum
GTCCCTCCTCCCTACCTTTTATCTTAGCCTGCTGGACAAACGTTCCTCATTCCTGAAGAAGGGCTTATGCCCGAAAAGTCGATTCTCCTGTTCCCTGGAAGCTGCCTGACCTGCTGCGCTTTTCCAGCAACACATTTTCAGCGATAGTCTAGCAGGAGCACAAGTAATGTTGAGAGTTTCTCCAAAGTCATCCTGTGGGGGGGTATTCTCAAATTATGCCACAAGTTGTTCTCAGTTTGCATCTTAGGATATTCTTAAGTCATAGTGTGTGGTCAGGCAGCATTCAAGGAGCAGGAGAGTCAACATTTTGGGCATAAGCCCTCATTGATGACAATGCTGAGAGAGCGCCTTGCTGTTGAAGGGTCAGTTACATGGGACTGCCATTCAGTTCAGAGGGTCAGTGATGAGGGAGCGCTGCACTGTTGGAAGGTCAGTGCTGAGGGAGCGCCGCACTGTCAGAGGGTCAGTGCTGAGGGAGTGCAAAACTGTCGGAGGGTCAGTGCTGAAGGAGTGCCAAACTGTCCTGTCGGAGGGTCAGTGCTGAAGGAGTGCCAAACTGTCAGAGGGTCAGTGCTGAGGGAGTGCCGCACTGTCGGAGGGTCAGTGCTGAAGGATCGCCGCACTGTCGGAGGGTCAGTGCTGAGGGAGTGTGCACTGTCGGAGGGTCAGTGCTGAGGGAGCACCGCACTGTCGGAGGGTCAGTGCTGAGGGAGCACCGCACTGTCGGAGGGTCAGTGCTGAAGGAGCGCCGCACTGTCGGAGGGTCAGTGCTGAGGGAGTGCCACACTGTCGGTGGGTCAGTGCTGAGGGAGTGCCGCACTGTCAGAGGGTTAGTGCTGAGGGAGTGCTGCACTGTCGGAGGGTCAGGGCTGAGGGAGTGCCACACTGTCGGAGGGTTAGTACTGAGGGAATGCCGCACTGTCGGAGGGTAAGTGCTGAGGGAGTGCCACATTGTCAGAGGGTCAGTGCTGAGGGAGTGCCGCACTCTCTGAGGGTCAGGGCTGAGGGAGTGCCACACTGTCGGAGGGTCAGGGCTGAGCGTGTGCCACACTGTCAGAGGGTCAGTGCTGAGGGAGCGCTGCACTGTCGGAGGGTCAGTGCTGAGGGAGTGCTGCACTGTTGGAGGGTCAGTGCTGAGGGAGTGCCGCACTGTCGGAGGGTCAGGGCTGAGGGTGTGCCACACTGTCGGAGGGTCAGTGCTGAGGGTGCACCGCACTGTCAGAGGGTCAGTGCTGAGGGAGCACCGCACTGTCGGAGGGTCAGTGCTGAGGGAGCACCGCACTGTCAGAGGGTCAGTGCTGAGGGAGTGCCGCACTGTTGGAGGGTCAGTGCTGAGGGAGCGTCGCACTGTCGGAGGGTCAAGGCTGAGGGAGTGCGGCACTGACCGAGGGTCAGTGCTGAGGGAGCGCCACATTGTCGGAGGGTCAGTGCTGAGGGAGCGGCGCACTGTCAGAGGGTCAGTGCTGAGGGAGTGCCACACTGTCGGAGGGTCAGGGCATTTTTAAATGGCACTGTGGGGTGTTTGGCGGATTGGAACATTGTTCACTGATCGTGATATGATTTCATTTTTCAGCTATCATTATCTGATTTTTACACACTAAATTTTGGCTAAAATAGTTTTAAAAAGTTAAGAATGCTGCCTTGAGATGACCGCAGATCTTGCTGAAGTGTGCTAAGTTTAGGAAATCATTTTAGAATAAATTTAATAACTCAGTCAGGCATCAATAAACATTCATCTAATGTTTTAAAATCTACTTACACCAGAAGGTGAAAATATTGAATATGAACATGCTGCCTGGAACTATCCAGCTTGTAATGACAGTATAGCCAGACTTCAATAACACAACTATTTCAGTTGCAGTTTGGCAGAACACGAATAGAGAGAAAGAGTGAATCATAGACTCCTTCAAGTGTGGAAACATGCCATTTGGCACAACACGTGTGCACTGCCTTCCTGAACAACATTCCACTCACACCTCCGACCCAATCCACCCGAACCTGCACATCTTCGGAGGAAAGCCATGAAGACACGGTGGGGGAGGCAGGGTGGGTGGTGTACTGTCGGAGGGTCAGTGTTGAGGAAGTGCTGCACTGTCGGAGGGTCAATGCTGAGGGAGTGGGTACTGTCGGAGGGTCAGTGCTGAGGGAGTGGGCACTGTCAGAGGATTAGCACTGAGGGAGTGGGCACTGTCGGGCAGTCAGTGCTGAGGGAGTGGGCACTGTCGGAGGGTCAGTGTTGAGGGAGTGCCGCAGTGCTGGAATGTCAGAGCTGAGGGAGCGGGTGCTATCGAAGGAAACCTCTTTTGTGTTAAAGCATTAAAGACCAGGGCCTGTCTACCCCTCAAGTCAAAGTGAGAGTTCCAGAACCAAAGCTGGACGATGTGGAGGTAGTTGTCTGTCCTGTGCCCCAGCAGGTAGCTATCCCTCAACCAACATCCAGTCAAGGCGGAGAGTCCCGAGGCCTGATTCCTTAGCAGCAGCTCAGCTGCTCGGTTTACAGAGACAGTGGTGTCGTCTGTGTGTCTGCACGGGGACATACAGTCGTGTTTGGCAAGAGGGCATGACCTCCTTGTCCTGCAGAGCTCTCAGAACGCTGCAGCTAAAAATACAAAGCTGTGCTATTAAAAGCCCTGGGTGGGGGATTGCTGGTGGATGAAAGCTGCTGTCAGAAACTAAAGGCCGTCCACAGGGGTAAACATTCTCTGGTGTGGATTGGTTAGCTCCTGGAACAACTCAGCATTCACTCCCTTCCAAAATAGACTTTATTCTCCTCCCCTGTTTATCCACCTCCCTTACCCAACCTTATCTCACAGACAGACACAAACTCACACTCACACACCCCCACCCCACCCCCACTCAAGTTTCAGTCCCTCTCTCCCTGCATTTCACACACATGTACATGCGTGACACATCCATGCACGTGCATTGACACAGCCACATACATGATGTAAGCTTGCATACATGGACTGACCACTGACCAACACATCTGCACACAAACCCCAACCACTAGACATTTGCATAGACACACATACAGAAGTGCAGAAACAACACACAGACACAGATTTATGCATATATAATGTTTAAGCCCCTCTCTCCCTTTGGTTTGCATACACACGCACAGCGCACGGGCATGCGTACAGAGAAACATGTGCACAGAGACAAACATACAGAGGCACCCAAACACAATGTTTAAGGCCCTTTCTCCCTGCAGTTCCTGGGTTGGCATCTTCACTGAGAGTTTCTCTGGGTTTTGGTCAGTGGGAGGTGGGCGTTGCTTGCCTCTCAAGGTGTTGACCCTCCACAGTCTGTGCGGTATCGGCAGTATAAGGGAGGGAAAGAAGAACTGTTTACCCTCATCTGAAGGACTGTACCAGGCTGCTGCTCACCCACCATTCATCACCCTGGGCAGTAATGAAGAGGATACTGCAGGGATGACAGGGCTTAGGTTTTCCCTCCATGCTTCCCATGTTTGGGAGCACGCTAGGGCATGTGGGTGTTTGGAATTGGATCGTTATCTGAAGAGAAACGTGTAGGGTCCAAGGGGAAAGGGGGTGAAGGGGAGGTGGTGCTGGTGGAATCAGGGCCTGTCCATTCTCATTCCTTTCAGACTTTTCGCTTGAGGCTTGACGCAGCTGCGTGTCAGCTCTGTCCGGAGGGGCAGTTGAGCATTGACCAGCACCTTGTGTCACATGTAGGCCAGTATCACAACTCCCCAGTGTAAACAGTGACAAACCCTGGGCATTTAACATCACTGATTAAAGATCCAACCCCCTCAATTTCAGACTTCCCCCAGCTTTTCTTCATTGAGCGTTTCCTAATTTCCCCCCCAAAAAAACCCTTCCGCTCACCTTTACACACTGCCCTCTGTATCGAATCTGTCAGGGCACTGAAATATCTTAGAAACTTTGATCAAGTCATCACCCGCATTAATCTGTTAAGTTTTGGGGAATACTATGTGACTGACAGACATCCACAAACACTCACGCCCTCCACCACTGCACCATCTGTAAGATGCACTGTAGAAATTCAGCAAGTCTCCTCTGACACATCTTCCAAATTCTGAACCGTAGGGTTATGCAGCTTGGAAACACACTCTTCTGTCCAACTATGTCTGCGTTTGGCCCATACCCCTCCAAACATTTCCTCTTCAAAACAAACCTTGCTGGAGAAACTTGGCAGGTGTGGAGAGAGAGCAAAGTTAGTGTTTTGGTTCCAGTGACCCTTTTTCACAACAGTAATCCCCTAGAAGGATGAGGGCAGCAGACAGACAGATGGAGAACACCAGCTCCTGCTGCTTCTCCTCTGAGCCCCCCTATTCCATCCCAATTTGGAACAATAGTCCTTCAGAGTCGCTGGATCAAATTCCAGAAACTCCCTTCCAACGGGGCACGTGGGCTGCTGCAGTCCCGATACCACACAGGGACTGCAGTGGCTCAAGAAGGCAGCTCCCCAACACCTTTTCGAGGGGCGATTAAAGACAGGCGATGGATGCTGGTAAAGCCAAGCACTGCCAACAATCCCATGAAGGTATAAAAGAGAGAAAAGCAGAAAGTGTTGGAATAACTCAGCAGGTCTGCCAGGATCTGGGTGGAGAGTTGGGGAATCAAGAGTTATGAGGAAAAACAGGGAAGTGTACATGAGCAATGCCAGATCAGCTGTGATCTTGTTGAACGGGGGAGCAGGCTGAAGGGGCTGAATGGCCTATTTCTGGTCTGTTCCTATTTCTTATGGTCAAACAGGCTAGTTTGTGTATGTTTGTGTGGTCTCTCCTCGACATTTACCCCCTTGCAGCCCAGGTGATATTCTGGTATCTCTGCAATGCACTCCCTCCAAGACAGGTACTCCCTGTACAAAATGTGGTGCCAGAGCTGTTTAGAGATCATTTCCCAGACTAATCCCTGGGATGGGGGTGGGTTGTCTGATGAGGAAAGGTAAGCCAGTCTGGGCTTGTGGTTTGAAGAGAGGAAGATGACTTGTTTTGAAATGAAAAGAAAGGAACATGCAGCACGGTGGCTCAGTGGTAAACACAGCTGCCTCACAACACCAGGGACCTGGGTTCACTTCCACCCTCTGGCATCTGTCTGTCTGTCTGTATGGAGATTGTCCCCGTGTCTGCGTGGGTTTTCTCCCACACTTCAAAGATGGGCAGATTAGAAGATTTGGCCATGCTAAATTGTCCCGTAGTGCCAAGGAATGTGCAGGTTGGGGTGGATTGGCCATGCTAAATTGTCCCATAGTGTCCAGGGATGTACAGGTTAGGGTGGATTGGCCGTGCTAAATTGTCCCATAGTGTCCAGGGATGTGCAGGTTAGGGTGGATTAGCCGTGCTAAACTGTCCCCGTAGTTCCCAGGGATGTGCAGGTTAGAGTGAATTGGCCGTACTAAACTGTCCTGTAGTGCCCAGGGATGTGCAGGTTAGGGTGGGATTGGCCGTGCTAAATTGTCCCATAGTGCCCAGGGATGTGCAGGTTAGGGTGGATTGTCCGTGCTAAATTGTCCCATAGTGCCCAGGGATGTACAGGTTCGGGTGGATTGGCCGTGCTAAATTGTCCTCATGGTGCCCAGGGATGTGCAGGTTAGAGTGAATTGGCCGTGCTAAATTGTCCTGTAGTGCCCAGGGATATGCAGGTTAGGGTGGATTGGCCGTGCTAAATTGTCCCGTAGTGCCCAGGGATGTGCAGGTTAGGGTGGTTTGGCCGTGCTAAATTGTCCCGTAGTGTCTAGGGATGTGCAGGTTAGGGTGGATTGGCCATGCAAAATTATCCCATAGTGCCCAGGGATGTGCAGGTTAGGGTGGATTGGCGGTGCTAAATTGTCCCCCTAGTGTCCAGGGATGTGCAGGTTAGGGTGGGTTGGCCGTGCTACATTGTCCCGTAGTGTCTAGGGATGTGCAGGTTAGGGTGGATTGGCCATGCAAAATTGTCCCCGTAGTGCCCAGGGATGTACAGGTTAGGGTGGATTGGCCATGCTAAATTATCCCATAGTGCCCAGGGATGTACAGGTTAGGGTGGATTGGCCATGCAAAATTGTCCCATAGTGCCCAGGGATGTACAGGTTAGGGTGGATTGGCCGTGCTAAATTGTCCCGTAGTGCCCAGGGATATGCAGGTTAGGATGGATTGGCTGTGCTAAATTGTCCCGTAGTGCCCAGGGATGTCCAGGTTAGGGTGGATTGGCCTCGGAATATGTAGAGTTACAATGATAATGAAGTGGGGGAGGTAGGATGCTCTTCAGAGGCTCGGTGTGGATTTGATGGGTCCAGTGGCCGGCTTGCACACTGTAGGGATTCTATGATTCACTGGGTTTCATTCTGCAAGTGGAGGCGTGTTGACCGTGCACAGTGTTTGGGAGAGTGTGGGGGGGGAGGGGGGTGGTGGTGGTGTTTGAATGCACGAAAGCTGGTGTACAGATCCACAGTTACTCTTCAGTCAACCTTCTGACTCTCTCTGCCTTCCAAGGCGCTGCTTTCTTGAGCTGCTTCTTCGAGTTGCTAATTAATGTGCAAAGCAGAGAGTTCTGGCAGTGTTGTTGCCTTAAATAGAATGCAGTCAGTTCTCCACCCACTGTACCTGTTTATATCTGGAGCTGTGTACCCCAGCCTACTTAACACCTTGTTCCCAGCACTCCAAGGTTCACCGTGGTGGACTTCAGTCTCCTCTGTCAATGAAGATAAACGTGAGGGCTGCCTTGTTGTGTTTGTATGGAAAAGAACATTGCTTGATAGACCACGGACTCCACAATTTGAACCGTGCACTGAGTATGGGAGTTGGGAGGTCATGTTGTGGCTGCACAGGACATTCGTTAGTCCAATTTTGGAATACTGCATTCAATTCTGGTCTCCCTGCTACAGGAAGGATGTTGTGAAACTTCAAAGGATTCAGAAAAGATTTACAGGGATGTTGCCGGGGTGTAAGGTTTTGAGCTATGGGAGAGGCTGAATAGGCCGGGGCTGTTTTCCCTGCAACATCGGAGGCTGAGGGGGTGACCTTTACAGAGGTTTATAAAATCATGAGGGGCATGGATAGGTGAATAGCCAAGGTACTTTTCCCAGGGTATGAGAGTTCGAAACTAGAGAGCATAGGTTTAAGGTGAGATGGGGAAAGATTTAAAAGGGACCCAAGGTGCATTTTGTTCACACAGAGGGTGGTGCGTGTGTGGAATGAGCTGCCAGAGGAAGTGGTGCAGGCCGGTATAATTACAACATTTAATTGGCATCTGGACGAGTATATGAATCGGAAGGGCCAGGTGCTAGCAAATGGAACTATGTAGAATATCTGGTTGGCATGGACAAGTTGGACCGATGGGTCTGTTTCCGCACTTGTTTCCGGGGAATGAGCAGCAGCGCGGACTTCAGAACACAAATAGACCAACCGGCATGTCAACGATGGCAGAGCTGTCTCGCGGGGCTGATGGGCAACTCCTGCTCCTGGTTCTTAGATCAGAGATGATAAAGTGTGAGGCTGGACAAACCACAGCAGGCCAGGCAGCATCCGAGGAGCAAGAGAGTCAATGTTTCAGGCTTAACCCTTCTTTAGGACCTCCACTCTGTTGCTCCACGGATGCTGGCTGACATCCTGTGGTTTTTCCAGTGCCACACTTCATCGACTCTGTGTTGCTTAGGTTCTGATTCAACTCCCACCCTCCCCGGTAGGAAAAGGGGAAGCAGACGCAGGGAATCACTAACCCCTTCAAGGTTACCTCCAAGCCCCACCCACCCACCCCCACAATACACGCACCACCCCGATTGAGAACGATATGGGCTGTTCCTACAGTGTGACCGAGTCAGAATCCTGGATCTTCCTTCCTAATGGGGCACAGTGTAGACTACAGCACGGTCAAGAAGGCAGCTCACCCCCAATGTGGTAAATGCTGCGCCCAGCCAGTGAGAGCCAGACCCTGTGAATGAATTTTTAAAGACCACACTGTAAGCACTACCAGTCTCCATGTTACAGACAGAAAAGTGGGGAGGGGGAGACAGTGGCTCAGTGGTTAGCACTGCTGCCTCTCAGTGCCAGGGACCCTGGTTCGATTCCAGCCTCAGGTGGCTGTCTGTGTAGAGTTTGTGGAGGCCATTCAGCCCGCTCCTGGAACCTGTTGAACAGGAGGAGGGCATTCCCCCTGCCCTCCCCAAACAAGAGGAACTGCAAGCTCACACTGTATACCTGCCTTTGCCTCTTCTCCATGAATACCTTAAATTAACAAAATATGTCTCTCCGATGGAAAATCAATCACCCCATTGTTGATTGCCATTTGTGGGGTATTTCCAGACTCTCATCCTACATCCAAATGTGTGCAGCAATGTTTCTTCATGCCCCTTCTGAAAGGTGTACCTTTTGATTTCTTGGCACTGTCCCCCATTGCCCAAATTCCAACCCAGAGGAGCAGACATAGGGTCAACGGAGAGAAACTGTCAGCTCCCCGAAATATCCCAAAAAACTCAATCAAACTGGTTCCACAACCTTCGAAATTCTTGGGATCACAAACTGAGATTACATTTGGTCTCCCCTCATCTTTTAACCTCTTGCAGTCCTGATACCTCCCTGGGGGATTCCACTCCACACTCCCTCCAAGGTGGGCTGTAATTCCTTCCTGAAGGCTAGGTGTCCGGAACTGGAGGGAGTTCAGAAGAGATTCGCTGGAATGATGATTCCAGAGGTGAGGGCTTTGTCTTCATCGAATCTGAATTGTTACAGTGTGGAAGGAGGCTATTCGATCCATCAAGGGCATCTAAGAGCATCCCCCGCAAACCTATCTCGGCATTTCCCATAGCCAGTCCATCTGATCTACAGGAGAAAGTGAGGTCTGCAGATGCTGGAGATCAGAGATGGAAATGTGTTGCTGGAAAAGCGCAGCAGGTCAGGCAGCATCTAGGGAACAGGAGAATCGACGTTTCGGGCATTAGCCCTTCTTCAGGAAAGAAGGGCTAATGCCCGAAACGTCGATTCTCCTGTTCCCTAGATGCTGCCTGACCTGCTGCGCTTTTCGAGCAACACATTTCCATATCCAATTCCAAGTCTTGCCAATAGCAGTCGCCAAATAATTTGCTTTGTCTGTTGCTTGTGAGCTGTCCCTGAATTCCCTCGTCGAATATTTGCATCATCCTCCCTTTAGTCTACTTGTTTGTCTCGGCTGGAGTTTTGCTGCTTCTCTCTCAATTCTACGGGAAGGTCCTGTCATTGCTGTTCCAAAGTCATTCCTTCTGGTTTCATCTTCCAGTCAATTATTGCCAGCTCCACTATCGTGCAGCTGAACTTGCCTTCTTTCGACTGTTATACTGTTAGCTCAGAATCCATGTTCTCCTTAAAGATTGCATTGTACGTTCCAGCATGTCATGGTCACTGATCTAGGAATTTCTTTAACTTTAGCACCCTTATCAAATCTATGTCACTGCAAAACAGTAAATAATAAACTGTCTCTTCTGCATGGGATCCACCAAAAGGTGCTGAAAGAAAACGTCTCATAGACGTTCTACAACTAAGTTTTGATGCGATCCACGACCAATCTGATTTTGCACTCTATCTGAACATTGAATTCAATCATTATTACTGTAATCTTGCCT
>NW_025211785.1:20769-22054 GCF_004010195.1 Chiloscyllium plagiosum
GCCAATCCACCCTAACCTGCACATCCCTGGACACTATGGGCAATTTAGCACGACCAATCCACCCTAACCTGCACATCCCTGGGCAGTGCGGGACAGTTTAGCACGGCCAATCCACCCTAACCTGCACATCCCTGGGCAGTGCGGGACAGTTGAGCACAGCCAATCCACCCTAACCTGCACATCCCTGGGCACGACGGGACAATTTAGCACGACCAATCCACCCTAACCTGCACATCCCTGGGCAGTGCGGGACAATTTAGCGTGGCCAATCCATCTAACTTGTGTAACTTTTGACTGTGATGGAACCTAGAGCAACCAGAGGAAACCCACACAGACGAGGGGAGAATGTGCAATTTCAACACAGAGTCGCCTGAGTTTGGAATTGAATCCGAGACAGCAGTGCTAACCATTGAGCCGCCATGCCATCCTACGAAGAGAGATTGAGCATTTTAGGCCACACTCTGCCATTTAGAAGAATGAGTGGAGATCTAAGTGAGGTCCATAAGATGCTAAAGAGTATTGACAATGTAGATGTAGAGAGGATGGTTCCTCATGTGGGACAATCCAGAATGACAGGTTACAGTTTCAGGATAAGGGAGGAGGTGATCTAAACCAGAGATGATGGGAAAGGACTTTCCTTAAAGGATGGTGAATCTATGGAGTGTAGTGGGCATGAGGAGACGGAATAAATTTAAGGAGGAGATGGATTGTTAATGGGTTGAAGGGTTGTGGAGAGCAGAGAGGAAAGTGGAGTTGAGGCTGAGATGAGGTCAGCCATGATCGTGTTAAAGGAGGGAACAGGCTTGAGGGGCTGAATGGCCTGCTCTGACTTATTATGTTCTTAACAGCTCGCAGTGACTCTGGGGCACTGGGAGGGTATGGGTTTGAAACACGTTTGTGTCTGGCTAAAGCACCAGTAGTTTCACCTTGTGATCTGGTCTGCTCGAAATTTCAAACTAACAAGATTTCCCAGGAGAGAAGCTCTTTATTCTCATTCCATTTAATTAATTGACTGGAATTAAATACCCCCAACCACCCCCCAGATGTGACTGTGGGATGTGAACTCATGATTCTTTTGAACCAGAATCAGCTCAGGCCTTTTATAAACAATTTCAGCTATGACTCAGTGGGCGTTACTCTTGTCTGAGTCAGAAAGTGCCAGGAATAAGCCATACTCCATAGACACTAGCACACAAACATGATTACGGCGCTCCACTGCAGTGCTGAGGGAGTGTCGCACTGTCAGAGGGTCAGTGCTGAGGGTGGGCCGCACTGTCGGAGGGTC
>NW_025211785.1:22116-24929 GCF_004010195.1 Chiloscyllium plagiosum
GAGAGTCAGCGCTGAGGGAGCGGGCACTGTCGGAGGGTCAGCGCTGATGGAGTGTCGCACTGTTGGAGGGTCAGTGCTGAGGGAGCGCTGCACTGTCGGAGGGTCAGCGCTGAGGGAGTGGGCACTGTCGGAGGGTCAGTGCTGAGGGAGCGCTGCACTGTCGGAGGGTCAGCTCTGAGGGAGTGGGCACTGTCGGAGAGTCAGCGCTGAGGGAGCGGGCACTGTCGGAGGGTCAGCGCTGATGGAGTGTCGCACTGTCGGAGAGTCAGCGCTGAGGGAGCGGGAACTGTCGGAGGGTCAGCGCTGTGGGAGCTCTGCACTGTTGGAGAGTCAGTGCTGAGGGAGCGGGCACTGTCGGAGTGTCTGCACTGTGGGAGCGCTGCACTGTCGGAGGGTCAGATTTCAGGAAATGACATACTGTCAGAGGGTCAGCGCTGAGGGAGTGGGCACTATCGGAGGGTCAGCGCTGTGGGAGCTCTGCACTGTTGGAGGGTCTGCACTGAGGGAGCGGACACTATCGGAGGGTCTGCACTGTGGGAGCGCCGCACTGTCGTGGGGCCACTGCTGAGGAGCAGGGAAGTGAGGACAGTCAAAGTCAGCACTGAGAGTGTGGGTGCACTTGGAGGGTCAGCGCTGAGGGAGTGGGAGAGCGGGCACACTGTCGGGGGCTAGTGCTGGGGGAGCTGGCACTGTTGGAAGGTCGGTGGTACAGGCTGCTGATTTCTGACACTCGCTGGTGTCTGATTAGTTGGATTAAAATGTTGCACCTCCCATAGCATTTGGAGTTAAGGGTGGGCCCCTGAGTTATGTACTATTCACTCCACACTGGCTCATCTCTTGCCCTCACATTCCCACCTACCTCTCAGTAACCTTTCATCCCTGCTCCACCCTGTGTATTATCCACCTCCACCTTAAACATGGTCTAGTCTGCTTTTACCAGCTTTTGAACACTGAGGCTGAGTCAAATGAGTGTCCAACAATCCATATACAGTCTCTCCCACTCTCCCTGCCTGCTCTCCCATGTACCTGATGAGTTTGGCTAACTGTTTCTCAGTCTGATTGCACCTCCATGGATCGCAACCTGGAATGGGATCCGAATAATCCGGGAGTTTTCAATTCAGGTAGAAAGGGAGGAACCCATCTCCGCCTCCGGCGACTGACTGTGTGGAGTTTGCACATTCTCCCCGTGTCTGCGTGGGTTTCCTCCGGGTGCTCCGGTTTCCTCCCACAGTCCAAAGATGTGCAGGTCAGGTGAATTGGCCATGCCAAATTGCCCGTAGTGTTAGGTAAGGGGTAAATGTAGGGGTATGGGTGGGTTGCGCTTCGGCGGGTCGGTGTGGACTTGTTGGGCTGAAGGGCCTGTTTCCACACTGTAAGTAATCTAATCTAATCTAATCTCCAGCAGCAGGAGGGTCAATGACTGGAGGGGAAGATGGGAGAGAGAGGAACAGGATAAAAAAAAACCAGAGAGGGAGGGGGAGCGGGACAAAGACCCAGAGGGGGAGACGGGGATAGAGGGGGAACGGGATAAAGACCCAGAGCGGGAAAAGGATCGAGGGGAATGGGATAAAGAACTAGAGGGGGTGATGGATCAAATCATAAAGAATCCAAGAGGGAGCTGGAGTTGGAAGGACATTTTTGGAGTGGTTGCAGTCTGGAATGCAAGTTCAATAGGAATTTTCAAAGTGGGGCGATTAGAGAAAATACTAGAAGGGAGGGGGAAGGTTGCATGGAGAGAGCATGGCTGTGGGCTAGATTGTCAGTGGGCTAGGCTGAATAGCCTCCCTCTCTGAGCCCTGAAGGCACCAGCAGCCCCGGGCTCTGTTAGTCCATCTCTTGATAGAATCAGCAGTCTATTGCATTGGAGCAGAGGGGGCGTGGGCTGCAGGGGGAAATGTGTTTAGCTGCTTGGTCTGGTAACAGCTGCTGCCCTGTGCAGTGTCTGACATGTGCCAGCACTTCTAGGTGCATGCAGCTATCTGCCTGGCTGTGTGATCGATCACACAGCCTAACCCATCTGTCTTCGTGTGTGGAGAAGATAAAGGCTTGGCCCTTCATATTTCTCTCCCTTGCATGGGACATGATTCTGGTGACTCCCTGAAATCATTCCGTTGCATTTCCCACAACCTCCAAACTGGCTGGAGGGACCTGTCTTCCACAGGGAGAATGGAAGTGTATTCCATTGAGACTGATCCTGTCCCTGCCACATTTGCTGACTGTCTCACATCCTCATTGTTCAGTCTGGACTCAATCCAACCTCGCCAAGGCCATCACCCTCATTTGAGTTCAACTCTGCACAACAACAGCATCAGCACCAAGGGAGCACCGTACTGTCGGAGGGTCAGGGCTGAGGGAGTGCTTCACTGTCGGAGGGTCAGTGCTGAGGGAGTGCTGCAGTGTCGGAGGGTCAGGGCTGAGGGAGTGCTTCACTGTCGGAGGGTCAGTGCTGAGGGAGCGCTGCACTGTCGGAGGGTCAGGGCTGAGGGAGTGCTTCACTGACGGAGGGTCAGTGCTGAGGGAGCACTGTACTGTCGGAGGATCGGGGCTGAGGGAGCGTTGCACTGTCGGAGGGTCAGTGCTGAGGGAGTGCTGCACTGTCTGAGGGTCAGGGCTGAGGGAGTGCTTCACTGTCTGAGGGTCAGTGCTGAGGGAGTGCTGCAGTGTCGGAGGGTCAGGGCTGAGGGAGTGCTTCACTGTCGGAGGGTCAGTGCTGAGGGAGCGCTGCACTGTCGGAGGGTCAGGGCTGAGGGAGTGCTTCACTGACGAAGGGTCAGTGCTGAGGGAGCACTGTACTGTCGGAGGGTCAGTGCTGA
>NW_025211786.1:0-4868 GCF_004010195.1 Chiloscyllium plagiosum
AATGGTTCCAATGGACAAGTTTAATTTTCACATGGATTGGGAGAAGCCAGACAGCTTCATCATTCCTGGTCTAAAGTCTTGTAAACACTGCGGGGAGGAGAAGGAGACTCCATGTTTAACCCAGCCCATGCTCAGCTTTGATGCCCTCATGGTTGAATAGGCCGGGTTATCTCAGACACCAACATCCTACTGGCCGTGTATAAAGGGCTGATTAAAAAGCTCAGTGAAGGACAGTGAGGATCCTGCTCTGGATTGTCCATCTCCCTGTTTGACAGAGAGACTGTTCACACAGTGACTGTCCCCCACGGTCTCACACTTCATCCTCCCAAAATATTCCTGTTTCTCTTCATTTCAGTCTGGATTCACTCACCCCACACCTTTCCTGGTTATGGTGATAAACCACAGACCTGCCCCTGGGTTATCCTGAATTCCTCACTTCAGATGTTTCCTGGCCTGTAGAGTCACCTCAATATCCTTCTTCAAGTTATCCTGGGATATTGTTCCAGGTTAGTGATACACTACGTCTGTCCCAGGTTCCTGTTCCAGGTTAGTGATCTCTGTTTCATATCCGAATTCTGGATTGTGTTCCAGCCTCTCCATGTCCACACTGACTCCACTGATTCTGAGTGACCCTGATTCTGTGTTTACTCCCGGTTCTGAGAGGCTGCAGCAGCTAATTCTGACCCAGTTGAATCTGATTCTGTTGATTATGTCAGACAGGATTCTGACAGTGTTATAATTTGGTGGGTTATTGGAGATTGTCACTGTGTGGATGGGCCTCACTTTGACCAGCTGGAAGTGTGTGTAATGGTTTTCAGCCTGACCTTTACAGATATAACATGTTGAAAGTAATTTTGAGGGAAATGTCTCACATTAGTGATGTGATTCTGGTTTTGTGGCCCAGGTACATTAATATGATGTTTATGTTGGTATTGAGTAACTCCCTGCTTTTATTGTTTGCTTTATAGAGACTAATGTACACACTGGGATTTACACAATTGTTTCTGGAATGAAGGAGTTTCCTGAGGTTACAAGCACTGCAACAGTCAATGGAGTAATAATAGCTTCTCGTGACAATAAAACCCAACAGTGCATCCCTAGGCAGCAGTTCTTGGCAGATTTCTTCGATATGAATTTCTGGGATCATGTTACAGAGATAGTGAACAGACATGCAAACATGGCGAAGGAAATTCTGAGTACAATAATGAAGAGGACAAACCAGACATCTGGTAAGATCGGGCTTGTTGAATTTCTCTGTTGTTGTCCCCTTTCATCATAAAACCTCATTCATTCCCCAACACTGTCATTTGGGCCCCAGGACTGGGAGAGACATAATAGGCCTCGATGCTTCCCCTATTTCTGTCAGAATTTTCCACCACCAGTGCACCACCAACATTCATCTCAGTTCTTCATATCTTTTGAGGGCCCAAAATAGGGAACTGTAGACAAGTGCGGTCAAATTATTTTACGAAGGTTTAACAAGACATCTTTTTTTATTATTTCAAAAATATACTTTACTCATAAAATTATTTTGATATCTATACAAATGGTGATGCCATACATACATATACATTCCATTTCTTTACATACATAGATCAGAATTAATCATTCGTATGTACAAGTCTGTACATTGACCATCGAGGTATTCTGCTGAGGGGTCAGCAGAGCCATCTTTTTTTTTAATTTCAAGAATATACTTTATTCATAAAATATTTTGATGATCTGTACAATTGGTCATGCCATACATCCGTAAACATTCCATTTCTTGGTATACAGAGACAGAGTAATCATTCCTATTTACAGGTCTGTGCCATTACATATTTAGCTGAGGCGTCAACAGAGCCCAAATGATTGCATGGGCCCCCTGTTCTTCATTAGGCAGGCAGATGTTACACGGTGGTCTTTCCCCACCGCGCCTTGGCGGCAGCTGCCCCAAGCTTCAGCGCGTCCCTCAACACGTAGTCCTGGACCATGGAATGTGCCAGTCTGCAACACTCAGTCGGGGTCAACTCCTTCAGCTGGAAGATCAGCAGGTTTCGGACCACCCAGAGAGCGTCCTTCACCGAGTTGATGATCCTCCAGGCACAGTTGATGTTCGTCTCGGTGTGCGTCCCGGGGAACAGACCGTAGAGCACGGAGTCCCGCGTCACGGCGCTGCTCGGGACGAACCTCGACAAACACCACTGCATTCCTCTCCAGACTTCCTCTGCATAGGCACATTCCAGAAGGAGGTGTGTGACAGTCTCGACCCCCTCGCAGCCACTTCGAGGGCAGTGTGCGGTGCGGCTGAGAGTCCGGGCATGCATAAAATGGACTTGTGGTCCACGAAGGACAGGTGATACGGAACCGTCCAACTACTCGGAGCGTTTCGCGGCAGCGAGGCCAGGCCCATCCTTCGTAACACCGGGGACAGGTAGAACCTCAGTACGTAGTGACACTTGGTGTTTGCGTACCGGGGATCCACGCACAGCTTGATGCAGTCACACACAAAGGTGGCCATCAGAGTGAGAGTGGCATTGGGTGTATTTTTTCCCCCGTTGCCCAGATCTTTGTACAGCGAGTCCCTTTGGACCCGGTCCATCTTTGACCTCCATATAAACTGGAAGATGGCCCGGGTGACTGCAGCGGCACAGGTTTTGGGAATAGGCCAGACCTGTGCACGTATAACAGCAATGGCAGTGCCTCACACCTGATGACCAGGTTTTTACCCACAATGGAGATTGGTGGGAAACCAGGCTATGATGAGGAGACAATACGTTTCCAAATGGATATTGGCTAGGAGAATGGGCCAGACTCTGACAGGTGGAGGTTAATGTGGATAAGTGTGGGGTTGTTCATTTTGGCTGGAAAATAAGACAAATTGTTATTGCACTGGGAAGCAGATTCACAGTGTGTCAGTGCAGAGGGATTTGTGTGTTTTTGGGCATGAATTGCAGAAATTGGATATGCAGGTGCAGCATATAATAAGAAAGGTAAATGGAATACTGGCATTTATTGCAAAAAAGTGTTGTTACAATAATATAAGGCATTGCTGAGACCACACCTGGAGAATGATGTCCAGTTGTGGTCTCCTTACCTAAGGGAGGATGTGGTGACATTGCAGGCAGTTCAGACGAGGTTCACCAGGCTGTTCCGGGGATGAAAGGGTTATTGTACGAGAAGCAATTGTATAGCTTGGCTTATACTCACTGACAATCAGAGGAATGAAGGGAGATTGATTGAGGAATATAAAATGCTAAAGGGGATTGATAAGATTGATATCTAGCAGATGTTCCCTTTGTGGGAGAGTCTCGAACAAGAGGTCATAGGTATAGAGAGAGAGGAGGTAGGTAAGATCGCCATGATCATGTTAAATGGTGGAGTGGACTCAAAGGGCTGACTTGCCCACTCTCCCTCTGAATTCCTGTGTTACTAGAATTAACTGAAAATGTGTTTGATAACAGCAAATCAAGTATAGTACTGGAATATATTATCTGTTGTCATTAAAACAGAAAAAAACAAATTGTAAAGTAAACAAATCTAGTAATGAAGGAATATTTTTAACAAATGAAGAAATTGAAGGGATGATCATTAATATTATTCATGTTTAGTTATGAGCCAATCAGCAAACAGTGTGATAACTAATGAATTGAGGACCGGAGGGACATTAAAGAGAACATTTGACTGTCACGGTCCATTCATGATCTGGAGATAGTTTTGAATCATGTTGTGCAGATATATTGTGACCCCTTTGGGACAGCTGGGACTTGGAGTAGGGCATTCTGGGAAACTGCCCAAAAGAAGCCAACTCATTCTGTTTAATTTGTGAGGAATGGATTAACCAACAAGAACAAATGTAAAAACACTGCAATAAATAGAGGAAATTGTACAGAAGGTAGATTCATAGATTTGCACATCTCAGAAACAGACCCTGGGGAAAAAAACTTGGCTATTCACCTTATTTATGCCCCTCGTGTTTTTATAAACTTCAGGGAAAATAGCCCCAGCCTATTCAGTCTCTCACTATAGCTCCAAACCTTCTAAATCTTTTCTGAACCCTTTCACATTTCCTATTGCAGGAAGTACAGAATTTAACACAGCATTCGGAAAGTGGCTGAATCAATGTCCTGTACAGCTGCAACATGATATCCCAACTCCTGTACTCAATCCACTGACCTATAAAGGCAAGGAGACCAAACACCTTCTTCACTATCCTGTCAGTCTGTAACTCCACCTTCAGGAACTATGACTCTACACCCCAAGGTCTGTTTGTTTGGCAACACTCCCCAGCCCCCTACCATTAACTGTGTAAATGCTGCTATGATTTACACAAAATGCAACATCTCATATTTCTCAAAATTAATCTCCATCTGCCACTCCTCAGCCCATCTGATCAAGGTCCCATTGAACTCTAAGATAACCTTCCTCACTGCCCACTACATTTCCTGTTTTGGTGTCATCTGTAAACGAACCATTACTAACCATTCCCTCCTATATGCTCATCCAAATCATTTATAAAACTGACAGAAAGCAGTGGACACAGGTAGTGAGTAACTTAAAGAGAGTTACCTTCATCTCCATTCCGCCAGGCTCAGGGGAAGAGTCCCACGCAGGGAGAGGGTCCTTGTAAATAACACACAGAGTCCGATCGTGGGCCAGAGCCTGTGGGAGGCTGACAGAGTGGTCACAGACAGACATGGACTACATCCCCCAGAATGCAGCCTGTGATTGAAACAAATGACCAGAAGGACTGGGCCTGTCGTTCCAGGACAGTGGGAATGTGAACGCTGGAATTCTGACCCGGATCGGAGAGCCCATTCCCTATCTGCTCCAGGTTGAGGGGTGAGGCAACCACTGGAGAAAGGGTCAGTGCTGCCCGAGTCTGGGGC
>NW_025211786.1:4938-9683 GCF_004010195.1 Chiloscyllium plagiosum
ATCGATGAGATTTGGATTTGATGGAGAAGACTTTATCAGTTTAGACCCAGACAGAATGAGATGGATCACATCCAATCCCATTGCAGTGATGACTAAAGAGAAATGGGATTCTGATGATTCCTGGAACAACTACTGGAAAAGACACCTGGAAGATGCATATATTGAAAATTTGAACACATACCTGAAAGCTGGAAAGGAATATTTCACAAGGAAAGGTATGTATTTCAGTTTTGTTCCATGTTCCGATCTAACCTCACTGATCTGTGAAACCGCTCTCCCATTCCATTCAGTGTCTGTCTATTGTTTGTGGTTTCACTCTTTCCCATCACAGTTCAGCCTGAAGTGTTCATCTCCAGGAGGGAGCCCAATGGTCAGGACAAGCCGCTCACTCTCTCCTGCCTGGTCACTGGGTTTTATCCTGTAGACATCGAGATGACCTGGCTAAGGAATGGAGAGGTCATGTCTGAGACCCAATCCTCGGGGGTTCGACCGAACCACGATGGGACCCATCAGATCCAGAAAGAGATTGAGATCAATGCTGGGGATGAGGAGCAATACTCCTGTCACATTGAACACAGCAATCTGGCAGAGGCCCTGTGTGTGTGTGTGTGTGTACATGTGACAGATGGAACCATTTAGAGGACACTTTTTCACTTCCTTGTTTGCAACTACCCACCTTGTTCTCTGTGTTGATATGTCATGTTGGTCTCACTGAGTTAAAGATTTCAATTCTGAGTATGAAAGGGCCTCTGAATCCCAAGCTTCCAGAGCCTTTTGGGGATTCCAGATTCCCACAGCCCTGTTATTGGTGAAGTATTCGTTGATTTCCCTCTGGAATAATCTCACTAGAATTACAAGAAGATTCTCTTGTATTCCAGGCTTCAGCACCAGACATGGGCCCAGATTGTCCAGCAGCCAGACAGTCAGAGACTGAGAGAGGAGGGACTGGACCCCTCAGAATTCCTGACTCACTCATGGGATTTGTCTGGGAAGTTTCAACTTCCGATGGACAATTACCTCGCATCTGGAACCCTCTGGAAAGATCTCAGGGTCTGAGGTTAGGGATTGGAAGCTTCTTTAACTCCTAGTGTGATGATGCTGCCACTTTAAAAGGTTGTTGGTGTCCTAGTTTTTGTTTTGAAGGGAGGTTGTAAGGCAGAGGCAACAAACCTGCCGCTGATGATGACTGAGGTAAGCCAGTTGTGAGGCCTTGGGGTTTTTTAAGTTGGAACAATAGAAGCAGTCTGAATGGGCGTGGCCAGCTCTCACAGATCCAGATTTCGCAGTTTGGTTTTTTTCAGTTACCACAGAAGCCTTTGGGGTCTCAAAAGAGTTGGCAGCTTCAGTGAGTGTCACCTGGCTACTACTTTCTACATTTATTTCTTGATATTATTTCCTCCTGGATTGGAGAACTGCATGTAAGAATCTTTGTCTGAAATTACCTTTTTTCCAAGATGTTTATAGGACGTTACAATATTGCTGCAGTTAATTAGTAATAGGTACCGTATTCGGTTGCATTTTTCAATTGTAAGTTATTCTAAATTTCTTTTTCTTTTGTTTGTATTTTAATGACAGCGTTTAAGTAAATTATGTTTTGCTTAACGTCGAGTTTTTTGACCACCTGCGTTGTATCTGGAACACTGCATTTCCCATTCAGCTTTAAAATAAGAAACAGTTCAGATCTAGACTTCTTCAAATATTTTGAGGGGGCCTGGTTTGGTCCCTAACACCAGAGAGCTGGAAAGCCGACCATCTCCAAACGTACTGCTGATCCCACCATTCACACACTGACGAGGATATCTGGTCAGCGTTGGCAAGTTGGACTGAACATACACACTTGTTGTGTGACTCTTTAACTCTTTGACTCCATCCCCTCAAAATACATAACCTGACATTCTGCAACCAACACTTGACCTCTCCCCAGCACCAACACCAGCTCACCGCCTCCAGACGTCTGTCAGACTCGCAGTGCATCACCCTGGACAGATAACTGGGACACAACACAGAACTCCACAACTGGATCCCTAACAAGGCCCCCTCACCAGCCCACTGTGGCACCCAAACCCCATTCCATTGGTACTCAACATCCCCAACACTCACCAGTGAGTTCCCAAACTGCCCCTTGCCCAACCACTGAGGAAGTGCCTTCTGGGTACCTAACTACACCCCTCCAACCATTCACTCACTCCTTCACCTCACCCAAGGCCGATCTACCCCACCAGCACTAGTAAGGGAACACAGAACTTCCCATCCAGTTTTAAAATAAGAAGCAGTTCAGATCTAGGTTACCTTCTTCAGATATATTGAGGGGTCCTGGTCTGGTCCCTAACACCAGAGAGCTGGAAAACCGACCATCTCCAAACGTACTGCTGATCCCTCCATTCACACACTGACGAGGATATCTGGTCAGTGTGGGCAAGTTGGACTGAACACGCACACTTGTTGTGTGACTCTTTAACTCTTTGACTCCATCCCCTCAAAATACATGACCTGATATTCTGCAACCAACACTTGACCTCTCCCCAGCACCAACACCAGCTCACCGCCTCCAGACGTTTGTCAGACTCGCAGTGCATCACCCTGGACAGACAACTGGGACACAACAGAGAACTCCACAACTGGATCCCTAACAAGGCCCCCTCACCAGCCCACTGTGGCACCCAAACCCCATTCCAGTGGTATTCAACATCCCCAACACTCACCAGTGAGTTCCCAAACTGCCCCTTGCCCAATCACTGAGGAAGTGCCTTTCTGGGACACCGAACTACACCCCTCCAACCATTCACTCACTCCTTCACCTCACCCAAGGCCGATCTTGCCCACCAGCACTAGTAAGGACAGGACACAGAGATACTGGGGAGAATGGGAACTGAACTGTCTGGGGAGGTAACCCCCCAGGACAGGCACAACACGATGTTTATACCCCTATCAATGGGATCCTTGGTGACTTCACTGGAGAGTGAAATCGGGAGAGGGTGAAACCCGCATTTCAACCAATCCCAACAATTCCCAACAGCTCGGAGCAGTTATAATTGTTCTCAATCATCACAGGGTTAGAAATAAATCCAGGAACAGAGAGAATCCTGATATATTTCCAATGTATTTCAGAAAATCTGAAAAGCAATTGGCTGCATTCCCAACTTGGAAGTCTCATTGCATCAATGGTCATTCTATTGGCTGTTATTGTCGGGATAGTCGGAATAATCATCTGGAAATGGTCACGGAGAGGTAAGAATCAGAGAGAGGGGAATGTGGAACTGAGGGGACAGAGTGAGTGTGGGGGAGTCTCCAGTACTGGGAGTACAGGGCACTGTGGGGAATGGAACTGATTGAATTCCCACACAGATACACTCGTATAAACACGTCTCGTTCCCTGTCTGATCTTCCTTTATGTGATCGGCCCAGACCAGGTCTAATATTTATCATTAAACCCACTGCACCCAATCAGATCCTCACTGACTGAATATTAATGGAATGGAAGGGATTTTCTGCATCTCCATAAAGTGTAAGGATGGACGGGAGTATGGGAATGAGGATTTCTGACACAATCCCTGTAAAACCTTCATTCCTGCCTTGTTTGGGCACCATCACCTTGATAAATTTTGAAGATCTCTCTCCCTTAAGAGTTTGTGCAGTTTTGGATGACTTATTACTTTGGTTTGACCCTCGGCGTGTGACTCTGATACCGATCATGTTATTCCAGGCATTTGGTTTGTCTCCAGTACCACCGTATTTTTAATGATTTGGAATGATCTCTCTGCCCCATTTAATGGGATTCTGGGTCATCCCTTCTCTTGTTATCCAGCTGTTGACACTTTCCTCCCACCATCTGACATTTGTGATCACCTGCAGAGACTCCACTCACCCCATTTGGATGATCTTTTGATCTCTCTGCTGATAAGTTCGGTGTCTGTGAGCTTCTCTCTCACTTCACCTGAGGAAGGGGCTACGCTCAGAAAGCTTGTGATTTCAAACAAACCTGATGGACTGTAACTTGGGGCCGTGTGTGATTTCTGACTGTGTTCACACGAGTCCAATACCAACACCCCCACTTCAATCTCCATCCCCTCACACTTGTTGTGTTCTCACTCTCTGAGAATGGATTATTCCCGATCCTAATGGACATTTATTTTGTTTCTGCAGATTCATCAAATGGGACATACACAACAGCTCCCAGTAAGTGGCTGAGGGGTCAGAGTGTTGGGAATGATGGAGAAGGTAATGGGAGGTGTAGAGTAGATTCCCTACAGTATGGAAACAGGCCCTTCAGCTCAACAAGTCCACGCAGACCCTCCAAAGGGTAAGCCAACCAGACCCATTCCCCTACCCTATATTTACCCCTGAATAACACACCTAACACGATGGGCAATGTAACATGGCTAATTCACCTGACCTGCACATCTTTGGATTGTGAGCAGAAAAACGGAGTACCCACAGGAAACCCACACAGACAAAGGGAGAATGTGCAAACTCCGCACAGTCACCCGAGGTGGGAATTGTACCCGGGTCCCTGGTGCTGTGAGGCAACAGTGCTAACCACTGAGCCACCGTGCTACCCCTATTAGAGTGTAGAGTTATATTTGCCAGGGTGTTGCTCAGGGTGATGGGTCCGTCTCCTCACAATGCTGTTTCTCAGCCAACACACTCTTATCGTCCTGTTTTTCTACTCCATGTCCCCAGGGTCTCTCCTTCGAATTGTCACCCTCCATTCTCTTCCCCCACTGCCCCTCCCTCCACTCACTCAC
>NW_025211786.1:13659-16680 GCF_004010195.1 Chiloscyllium plagiosum
CCCACCAATGTAGAAAATTGCCCAGGTATATCTTAGACACAAAAAGCAGGACAAACCCAATCTGCCCCATCAGTCTCCTCTCGATCATCAGTAAAGTGATGGAAGGTGTCATTAACAGTGCTATCAAGCAGCACCTGCTCAGCAATAACCTGCTCAGTGACGCCCAGTTTGGGCTCTGCCAGGGTCACTCAGCTCCTGACCTCAATACAGCCTTGGTTCGAACATGGACAAAAGAGTTGAATTCCAGAGGGGAGGTGGGAGTGACAGCCCCTGACATCAAGGCTGCATTCGACCGAGTGCGGAATCATGGAACTCGAGCAGAACTGGAATCAATGGGTATTGGGGGAAAACTCTCCAGTGGATAGAGTCATACCTGACACATAGGAAGGTGGTCTTGGTTGTTGGAGGTCAGTCATCTCAGCTCCAGGAAAGCTCTGCAGGAGTCCCTCAGCGAGGTGTCCGAGGCCCAACCGTCTTCAGCTGCTTCATCAATGACCTTCCCTCCATCATAAGGTCAGAAATGGGGATGTTTGCCAGTTATTGCACAATGTTCAGCACAATTTGCAACTCCTCAGACACTGAAGCAGTCCATGTTCAAATGCAACAAGGTCTGGACAATATCCAGGCTTGGGCTGACAAGTGGCAAGTAACATTTGCGCCACACAAATGCCAAGTTATAACCATCACCAACAAGAGACAATCTCACCACCACCCCCGGCATTCAATGGTGTTACCATCACTGAATCCCCCCCACTGTCAACAGCCTGTGAGTTATCATTGATCAGAAACTCAACTGGCCTCACCACATAAATGCAGTGTCTACAAGAGCAGGCCAGAGGCTAGAGATACTGCAGCAAGTAACTCGTCTCCTGATTTCCCAAAGCCTGTCCACCAACTACAAGACACAGGTCAGGAGTGTGATGGAATACTCCCTGCTTGCCTGGATGAGTACAGCCATCTCAACATTGAAGAAGCTTGATACCATCCAGGACCTAGCAACCCAACTGATTGGCACTGTATCCACCAACATCCAGTCCCTCCACCACTGACGCTCAGTTACAGCAGTGTTTGCTATCTACAGAAATTCATCAAAGATCCTTAAACAGTGCCTTCCAAACCCACAACCACCTCCATCTGGAAGGTCAAGGTCAGCAGATATATGGGAACACCACCACCTTCATGTTCCCCTCCAAGCCACTTACCATCCTGACTCGGAAATATATCACCATCCCTTCACTGTTGCTGGCCAAAATCCTGGATTTCCCTCCCTAATGGCATTGTGGCTCAACTCACAGGAGGTAGACTGCAGCAGTTCAAGAAGGCAGATCACCAACACCTTCTCAAGGGCAACTAGGGACGGGTAATAAATGCTGGCCAGTCAGAGACACCCACATCACACACAAACAGAATCAATACAAAAACTGGGGGAGGTGTGATACATGGTTATTGTCTCTGGAGGAGGAATCCAGTGACCAAAGTATCATTCCAGAATGAGAAGCCTCTTTCTCCTCCAGGGAGTTGTTCAATGTTCACACCTGGATGTGACAGGACAGCAGAGCTTCGATCTTATCTATCGGTTGTGGAAACACTAAGTTCTGACTCTACTCCCTCTGCTGTTTACTGCACAATCAGTCCTGATCTGTCACTTCACTGACCAACACCATCACTTACAAGTTCCCGTCCAAGCCACTCACCATCCTGACTTGGAAGTATATTGCACTTCCTTCACTGTAACTGGGTCAAAATCCTGGAATTCCCTCCCACCACCACATGAGCTGCTGCTGTTCAGGAAGGTAGCTCACCCCCACCTTCTCAAGGACGCCATGAGGTTACAGTTTGTATTGGATGGCAGTTCTGCTGGTGTTGATGACCCACAGTACCTCATGGACACACAGTCTTCATCTGCTCGATCTGTTCACATCCCACAGGAGGGGAGGGAGGGGGTGTGCCATGAGGTTTAATGGGGAAATGTGTTCCCATATGATGGTTATTGGGAGGAGCAGGGTGCAGTGAACGTGCTGTAAACGCCCCCCCCCCACCACACTGGGTTCTCTGTACCTGACTCTCACCATCAATCCACCCCTACCCCTCACCCCCACAGTTTGCTCTCTCTAGCCGACTCTTCCCACCAAACCCCATACCGGATTCTCTGTGATTATATGACGCAAATAACTCTGTTATAACTCCTTTTCACAATAGCCCACAGGCCAACCTGACTCTCTGTAATTAATCCACTCCATTTCCCTCACATTAAACTCTCTGTCAGGTTTAGCTCATTGATCACTGACTGGGTGAAGAATCTCTCTCACTGTAACTGTGTCCTCCTGTTCTGAATCTCTCGGTTTAGTTTAAAACCAATCTCAGATTTCCCTTTCCCAGACTGTTTAATGTTTTATAAATCCCATCAGGTGCTTCCTTTCCTGGTAGAATAGCCCAATTCTCTTTGCCACATGACCCAGAACCTTGACCCTGGGGGTGAGAGCCTGGGTGTTTCTCTCTCTGCACTCCCCCTTCCACACTCCCCCCTCCCAGGGTCTGAGTGTCTCCCCTGTGACTGTGTCCTGAATTAGATTCAGTACCAGGAAAAACAGCAGGGTCCATGGGATTCCCAGCCAGCCCAGGGTTAGCAGTGACTAATACTGACCTGTGACCCATGACCCAGGGTGGCACCATGCCTCAGTGGTTAGCACTTCTCCCTCACAGCACCAGGGACCTGAGTTTGATTCCAGCCTTGGGTGACTGTCTGTGTGGAGTTTCCCTGAGTCTGCATGGGGTTCCTCCGGGTGCTCCAGTTTCCTGTCACAGTCGAACAGGTGCACCTTGGGTGGATTGGTCATGCTCAATTGCCCACAGTGTCCAGGGATGTGCATGTGGATTAGCTGTGGAAAATGCAGGGTTACGGGATGGAATAGAGTGGTGGGTCTGGATGGGAAGGTCTTGAAAGGGTCGGTGTTAACTCAATGGGCCGAATAGCCTGTTTCCACACTGTAGGGATTCTATGATTCATGAATGGCCTTTAAT
>NW_025211786.1:19865-24930 GCF_004010195.1 Chiloscyllium plagiosum
AAACTGTGTGTCAAAAACTCTAACGCAGCAATGGTGAATGTCATGTGTAGATTCTGGTGGGACTGGAGGTGAGGTTAGTATATATGTGTGGACAATTCTAAGCTTACCAGAATCTTCAGAATGATTATGGAAAGAATAATTTATCCCTGCTCAACAACTCTCATTGCCTCACAACATCACCCAGTCCTGTCCAACAGCTGTCCCCAGCTCCTGCTTAACAATTCTCTCCTAACATCTCCCATAACTCACACAGTACTCTGGGACTGTTACAATTTTTAAACATTAAAATGGGATCACACTGGAAAAATGTTTGAGAAGTACTGATCTAATGCACATGTATATATGTATGTGCTCATATGTGCATACTTTCAATAAAGCTTAAGAGGGAGGCATTAACAGGTGAACAACATGCCACATTTACTATTCAAGTTCACATATGATGAATAGCAACCTGAACTGTACTCCAAAATCAAACCAGAAGGGGAAATTAGGTACATTTTATCAGCATTTGACTGAAGTATGTTTATATTATACCTTCATCTAGAACACTTACAATGGTGTTTCAAAAAGTGATTCTTCTAGATCCTCCTGCTCCAGGAAGGTATCACTGACATTTGGGGAGAGCTTAACATGTTTTACTCCTGCCAAGATCTGCAACACTCGCCCACTTTCAGCTAAAAGGAAACAGAAGCACATCATCATTAAAAGTACTGTCTTCCCCTTCAGTCCCTCTTCTATATATGAGCTAATGACTAACCAGAGAGGCCTCGGCTCACAGTTTATGACTTGTATTGCCCTGGCAACTTGACTTTAAGTGTTCATATAATTTTTGGCTGTTTAAATAGGACTGTTCTCTCATTGCCAGATAAAGTTTCAATGAGAAAACCAGGTTCTGTTTGTATCAGCAGCTTGAAATATAATGAGAATTAATGGGGAACATGGCTTTAAACCTGATACATTGCCCATAAGGCTCAATGCTGTGCACTAAGTGGCCCACAAAGACAAAGGTTTTGGACATTTCTGGTTTACATCTGAACTACATTATGGTCTCAGAGAGTATTGCATGGCCATTTAAAACTTAGAAAGGCAGCATCTGCTTTCCAAGAGAGATCACATGAACAATAAGGCACTTTTTTCCCAATTTTTGAATTTAGAGAAACAAAAACAAATGATACTTTGTCAATCTCACATTTTGTTTAAAAACTCCTCACCATGGCAAAATGGCCTGTTGTTTTACTTGTTCCATCTTAATCTCATTCTTAATGTATCCTTTCTCAGCAGTTAAACACTAAGATGATCAATAAGATGAGGAGAAATTTCTTCATTCACAGTGTTGTGAATCCTTGAAATTCTCTTCTCTGATAAAAGTGATTTCTTTAATTTTTAATTCAATTTTCTTCCTCCCTTCACAATTCTAATTCTTGTTGGGATGCCATTGTTAGAGTGATTCCTGTGATTATGGAATTCTCTTATGAGATTCAATGGACAAGACCAATATTCCCCTGGAGTTTAGAAAAATGGGAAGTAATTTAATTGAAATATAACATTCTCTATGAGCTAAAATGGATAAATGCTTGGAGCATGTTTCCTCTGGCTGGGGAGTCTAGAGCTATGAGTGATCATCTCAGAATTAGGACTTGATCAATAAGATGAGGAGAAATTTCTTCATTCACAGTGTTGTGAATCCTTGAAATTCTCTTCTCCAGAGATCTAAGAATGCTCCATTATTGAGTATATTCATGAAAGGGATTGATAAATTTATGGATGCTAAGAATGGAGCTAAATAGATACTCACTATGATAATACTGAATTGTGGAAAATTCTTGAAAGGTTGTACAGTCTGCTCCATATGTTCAAATTTTCATCACAGTTTGTCAGTGGACTGCTGAGTTATGGGGTGGCATCACAGCTGAGTCTAATCCTGCCCTCAACCCAACATGCAAACACACATGTACTTCCCAGCAGGGGCTTAGAGTTGGAATTTTGACTGTGTTTTACCTCCCTAGACCAAGATTGCTGAGACCAGTTGCAGCAAACCCTTCCACTGCCCTTAGCTGATATCAGTTAATACAGCTGAAAAGAATTGAAAATACAAGGGTGATACATCTATTAACCTGACAACAAAAAGAAATCCACTATTTTTTGCAAATATTTTTGTTGGCATAGCAACAAGAAAGCAATAAATTCTTTTGTGCAGCTGGGATATAACATCTGTGCACTAGCAAGATTCTAGTGGATTTTTCAGTTTGAAGCCATCAGTCGAGTGTTTCCAGGTATCTGTTGTCACAACAATAGTCTCGAGTTATGACTGCTATTATATGGGCAACAGATGGGTCGGTCACCTGACCGCAAGCAGATTAACCAGGCATTTTATAACTTCCACAGTGAATGCTATAACATCAGAGAGTTGTGCCTGCCAAAAGGAAACATGAGAGAATCTGGCTGCCTCGCTTCTTCCCAAAGATAGCTGTGAGGGGAATACAGCTCGACCACTTCCAAACATTTTGGCAATAGAAGATCACTGGAGGGAGATTTTACTGCACTATTGAGTAACTTTCCTGGTTATCTAACTGAATACTACAAAAACATTCTGCCCAAGCTACCCAACCTGATTCAAAGCTGTTAGCACATATCATTGATGCTGGAATGATGCCCAGCACCTGGAGGCAGGCCATGTTATAGCTTAGGCATAGAGAAAAATCAAACAAGGATTTGTTAAATTCGATTATTCACCCCTAATTTTCTCCTCTCCTCCTGACGTTGCTGAGTCTGAATGGACTATTGCCTCATTGCCAACATCTGGTATCTAACCCTCATGGCCACCCCTTTAAGTGGGTCTCAATAGTGAGTCACCACAGACTAGCTGAACACAGATAAACTGAATTTTGTTCTCACTGAATGCCCACACAACACAGTTTCCAGCATTTGACAGCAATCAGGTATGACAAGCCTTGGTTGATTACTTTATCCTCTCCTTTCTGTTGTCTTGGGGACACTGATGCCAATTAACTGTTACCACTGCTGCCCTGACTACTGGGGCCAATTTTCATCTTCAGGGTGATGGCATTTCTAAATGATTTAGAACTGGTGTAAATCCCATCTGAGAGGTCAAAAGCTAATAACGCTCAATTCTCCAAAGTGCACTTATTTGCATAATTATTCATTACATAGTGCAGGCCGATGATGGGTCCAGACAAGACACTGGTATTAGAAGATGAAAACTGTAAGCAAGTTAAATTTAAAGGAATGGGAACAATTTAAACTTAAAACTAAAGCCAAATAAAGAGTATCATACATTCCTTTTGTTTTAAAAAAGTACAGCTTTGCCTGCTGTAGCCAATCAAGTCAATAGTGGAAACAGCACATGAACCACTTCCTCCTTTTCTCCATGCCTCAGGGAAAGCTTCTCATCATCCCATCCTAAATAGCTTAACCGAGTTCAGCATGTGGGAAATATCTTTGGAGGCACCACTCCCTAGCACAAATGTGTTTGCCCTAATCTGTGTGGCATAGGTCCACACTGGATAAAATAATGAGAGTAGTGAGAAGCAACAGTTTCTATTATTTCAGATTGGACAAGCAGAATTCCATGGTGAGCTCATTTCTATGGATCCTACTCTCTGTAAGCCCACGGAGAGATCTGTCTCTACAGGCACCACTTGCAAGCTCTAACTCTATAAAGTTGGACAAATGCCAGTCTAAAGTAAAGGCTGTTTCTGCAGGCATCATTTATTGTCTCATTTCTATGACAAAACTGAACATGCACCAATTTATAGCAGCCTGTCTCTGACAGTCCTGCATATGCTCCTTTTGCAATTTTAAAAATCTTTTCTTCAAATTACACTCCCTGTCTTCATGTTCTTCCAATATTTTGTATTTTGCATTTCCTTTTATTTTCCTCTTTTGGACTTCTTTCTGTTTTTATCTTTCTTTTAATCACCAAATTATTCTTTGTTTTACTGTCACACTTTCCTGAATCTTTCTTGTTCCTTTAATGAGCTTCTCTTTCTCCAAGCACTGAGTCTGCTTATTATTTTATTCTTCTATTTTGGCTTTCTGTTTCTTGGACCTCACAAAATGGCAACTGCAGACCAAATTCGTCAGCTCTAAATTGTTGGCTTTGAGTCAGTGCATTGATATAATTCTTGTGTCTTACCAGTTTCATTGGTTCAAACTGCCAAATGCAAAAAAAATCTTATTTGCTCATTCAATTTTCTTCCCTTTCCTTTCTGACATATACTATCTTACCCAGGCAACTACTTTCCTAGTTAGACTCTTAACATTAATTGCTGACACCATTCTAGCATGGGGGGAACATCATATCTGGACTGGATCTTATCCTCATCTGATACTCAAACACACATGCTTTCCAACTTGAGTTGCCGGCTCTCAGTCTAGATCATATGTTTGGGTTTGTATTGCTCAGTTTCATGCCAGATAGTGTGCCAACTGTGGAAGAAACCATGTCTATTTACTCTGAATTAGTGTGAGAGTCAGGGTATTAGTCGGCCCAGTTTAACAGTTAATAGAAAATGGGCATGATCAATCTCCGTGTATTCACAAATTGAACACCACTCTGCATATTGCAAATCAGCTACTGGGCAAAATAATACAAAGTCAGATTGGCATCAAGTCCTTACAGTGCTTTCAAATTTGTGAGCATTTGTAGGAAATATTTCCATTGCTTGACAGTTTGTTCCTTCCAAAAGTTAGCCTTTTTGTTGCCAGCCAGCCAGCTTGTCAGCTAGGGTTTGCTTTGGATCAGTTTTGCTAGCGGGAAACCAGCATTGCAACTGACAGGTCCTAGCCATTAGCAAGCATTTGCTGTCTATGAAATAAATTAAATTGGAGTGTTGCTCTTTCAGGTACCCTTTGCACATTTAAAAGATGTGAAATTGGGTCATCTGCTGCAGGCTGTCGTGTATGACATCTACTGATGTACATTCCAGGATAATGAAAAAATGTGACTAGTTCTAAAATTTCCAGAAAAATATTCCTGTGGTGTTTTAAATATTTTTCTGCATGTTATTAAAGGCTGAACAAGGCTGTGGAAACACATTGCATC
>NW_025211787.1:0-8744 GCF_004010195.1 Chiloscyllium plagiosum
CTCCCTTACCTCCCCCGACTCCCTTACCAGCCCATCCCCCTCACTGCCACTGCTCCCTGCCACCAACAGATTCAATCCTCCCATTGACCGACTGGGTCATACCCTCTACCTGTCTTCATCTACCTTACTTCACCACACTACCCTCGCCAACCCCTTCATGTGCAGCGCCCCCACACCAAAAACCAATCCTGGTGAATGGTTTCACCCGAAACATTGACTTCTTCCCCTCCTGATGTTGCCTGGCTTGCTGTGTTCTTCCAGCCTCCTGCCTGTCTATCAAGGGTCATGAAGAAAGTGTTTGACATACTTGTCTTCATCGAACAGAGAACTGAGTACAGAAGATAGGATCGAGAGTGTGATGCTGAAAAAGCACAGCAAATCAGGCAACATCTGAGGACCAGGAGAATCGACATTTTGCGCAAAAGTCCTTCATCAGGAAATGCTTTTCCAGCACCACACTCTCGAATCTGATCTCCAGGATTTGCAGTTCCTCACCTTCTCCTGCAAAAGTCGGGATGTCATGTCACAGCTGTACAAGACAATGGTAAGGCCATTGCGTACACTTCTGGTCGCTGTGCTACAAAAAGGATGTTATTGAACTGGAAAGGGTGTAAAACGGATTCACAAGGATGATCCCAAGGTTTGACTTAAGAGGAGAGGCTAGATAGGCTGGGAATTTTTCCCTGGAGCGTAGGAGATTGAGGGATGACCTGATGGAGGTTTAGAAAATGATGTGAGACATAGATAAATTGAATAGCTGAGATTTCTTTCCCCAGGTCAGGGGAGTATAAAACTAAAGGGCACAGGTTGAAAGTGAGGCAGCTAAAATTTAAATGGGACCCGAGGGGCAAGATTTGGGGCGGCACGGTGTCTCAGCATTTAGCTCTGCTGCCGCACAGTGCCAGGGACCCAGGTTTGCTTCGAGCCTCGAGCGACTGTCTGTGTGGAGTTTGTACATTCTCCTCGTGTCTGCGTGGGTTTCCTCCGAGTGATCCGGATTCCTCCCCCAGTCCACAGATGTGCAGGTTAGGGTGGATTGACCACGGGAAATTGTCCCACCGTGTTCAGGGATGTATAGGTAACGTGCATTAGTGAGGGGTACGTGTAGAGTAATACGGTAGGAGAATGGTTCTGGAGGGGTTTCTCTTCGGAGGGTCGGTGTGGACTTGTTGGGCTGAAGGGCCTGTTGCTACACTGTAGGGATACGTGTCTTCGCACAGAGGGTGGTGTGTGCATGGAAAGAAATGCCACAGGAAGTGGTGGAGGTGAGTATAGTTACAACATTTCAAAGACATTTGCTCAGATACAAGGATAGGAAAGGTTTAGAGGGATCTGGGCCAAATGCAGGCAAATGGAACTAGTTCAGTTTCAGAAACCTGGTCAGCATGGATGAGTTGGGCCGAAGGGATGGTTTCTGTGCTCCATAACTCAAAGAACACAAAAATAAATATCTATAATGTATTGAAGATGAGTAGGAAGCCAGAGGATTGGTCAGCCTTTAAAACCCAGCAGAGCGGAACTGAAAAACCAATCAGTGGGAGAAAATGAAATATGAGAGTAAGCTGGCTAGTAATATAAAAGAAGATTGAAAGAGTGATTTTAGATATCTAAAAGATAAGAGAGAGGCAAGATTGGACAACGAACTGCTGGAAAAGGAAGCTGAAGGAATAGTAATGGGAACAAAGAAATGGCAGAGAAACTGAACAGGTAATTTGCATCCATTTTCACAGTGGAAGACAACATCAGCATAACAAAACTTTGAGAGACTCGGGGAAAGAAGTGAGTGCCATGTCCATGACGAAGGAGAAGGTGCGACCGACGCTGAAATGTCTGAAGGTGGATAAATCACTCAGACCAGGTGGACTACAGACCAGAGCTTTGAACGAGACTGTACATGCATTTCTGGTAATCTTTCAGGAAGTACTTGGAGTCAGGGAAGGTCCCAGAAGACAGGGAAATGGCTAAAGTAACACATTATTTAAGAAGATAGGGAGGCAGAAGATCGGAAACTTTAGTCTGGTTAGCCTGACCTTGGGACATTGGTCAGAATTTGGAGTCCATGATGAATGATGAGGTTCAGTGTACTTGGAAGAGCGTGGGAAAATAGGACAGACTTAGCACAGCTTCAACAAGAAGAGATTGTGCCTGACAAATCTGTTCAAATTAATTGAGGAGGTAATAAACAAGTGAGACAAGGGAGATCCAGTGGACATGATCTACGTGGATTTCCAGAAGAGCTTTGACGAAGTACCGCAAAGGGAGCTGCTCAATAACATTGAGCCCATGGCGTTGAGGACATGGAAAGAGAATTGGCTGACGGGCAGAGGCAGTGGGTTTGGATAAAGGGCTCTGCTTTCTGGAGTTCTGCAAGGATGGGTGTTAGGATCTCAACTATTTCGGTGATACATTAACGATCTGGATGGAGGAACTGAGGGCATTGTTGCTGAGTTTGCAGATGACGCATAGATTGGTGGAGGCACAGGTAGTATTGAGAAAGTTGGGAGGCTGCAGAGGGATTTGGACAGGCTGGGAGAATGGGCCAAAAAATGGCAGATGGAGTACAATGTGGGAAAATGTGAGGTTGTGCAATTTGACTGGAAGAGTAGGGGCATAGACAATTTTGTAAATGGGAAAAGCTTCAGAAGTCTGAAGTACAAAAGGTCTTGGGATTTGTAATTCTGGGTTCCCATCAGGTTAACATGCAGGTTCAGTTTAGTAGTTAAGAAGTCACGGGTAATGTTAGCATTCACTTAAAAAGCATAGAATACAAGGGAAGAGATGTATTGCTGCGACTGTTTAAGATCCGATCAGACAGCATGTGGAATATTGTGAGCAGTTTTGGGCCCTGTATCGAAGGAAGGATTTGCTGGTGTTGGAGGGGTTCCAGTGGAGGTTAATGAGAATGATCCCAGGGGTGAAGGGCTTGGCACATGAGAAGTAATTGAGGATGCTGGACCTGTACGTGATGGAGTTTAGAAGGATGAGGGGGGAATCAGATTGAAACTTACAAAATACTGAGAGGTCTGGATAGAGTGGACGTGGAGAAGATGTCCTCGTAGAGAGATTGGGAGCCAATGGCACAGCCTCAGGGTGAAGGGACCACCCTTTAGAACTGAGATGAGGAGGAATTTCTTCAGCCCGAAGGTAGTTAATCTGTGGAACTGATTCCCTTAGAGGGTTATGGAGGCCAGGTCACTGAGAGTCTTTAAGTGAGGTATAGATACATTCTTGATTGATAATGGAGTCAAGGGTTTTGTGAGAAGGCAGGAGAATGGGGTTGAGGGTATGGAACACACGAGTGGGGCTGCGGTTGTTCACCGGACAGGGTTGGGTTGTAGTTCAAGGAGGGTGGAGGTTGGTTGCAAGGACAAGAATTTGGCTATCTGGATCCCTCTTCATCCTGGTATCTGATCCCCTGATCAGCACTGACTGTCTTTGATCAAGGGACCCACATAAGGTTTAGCTGCTGCCGAGTCCACAACTGGACTGACCGATGCAGGGAAAAAAAAGTCAATCATGTGTTATTTGATCCAGAATGTAATTCAGGAGGAGGTGCAAATGCAATGGGATTCAAGTACAACACAATCTTATCTAATTCCATGCCCCTCTATAGTAATTGGAACCAGGTAGATCTTATTGACAATAAGATCCTTGACTGTGCTAGTTAATCTGGGCCAATCAGGGAGCCCTGGATGATCAATTTAACCAAGGATGACTGCCTGCCCCTCTTCCGCGGTTACGTTAGAGCCCGGGTATCCTTGGAGAAGGAGCACGCGGTGACCACTAACACCCTGGAGTTGTTCAGGGAGAGGTGGGCGTCGCAGGGAGTGGAGTGCATCATTTCTCCCTCCAACTCTATTTTGATTTAGAACCTACCCTCCCCTTCACTGTTTTGATCACACAGCACTGCCCTTTGATGTGAAGGGCAGTGTTTGTCACTGGCCACCCGGGTGTTTTCCTATCTTCCTGGTGGAAGATTGAATAAAGATTCGTGCACTTTGTGTCTTTCACTGTGTCTAACACCTGCACACACACACCATGGGTGCTGGGGAAAAAAATAAGCACTACCGCACTTAGGTGGTAGTGTGGGGGTTTAGAGAAAAAAAATACTAAAATAAAAATGAAAGAAGAAAAAAAAATAAACAGGATTGTTGAGTTGAGGGACTGACTCTGTGCTGGTTGGTATTATAGTCAGTATGTTACTGTTAGTTTCTGCTTCCCTTTTTTGGAGGGGGAAAAAACCTGATTACTGAACTGGCTAAATTATTTAGCCAGTTTGTTAACTGGCATTCCTCTTAGTGAGGACTGATTGTTAAATTCCTGATGCACATAATATGTTCAAGTGTAACTCAGTTCTCATTAGGGCGTTGTTGTTTCACTGGCTGGTTACAGCCTGTGTGTTACTCTCTCCTCTTTCTGAAAAAAGGACAACGTTAAATTTTGTGGTGGGGCCCAGCCCTTGGACTGTAGTTTTCTTTGTTTTTTTGTATGTGTCTTCACTTTTTTATTGGTGTTTGGACTGAGCCCTGTGGAAGACATACATTTTACCAGAGGAACTGTTCCTGTGGGGAGGCTGAGCCCTGGGACTGGGCCTCCGAAGATTGAACACCTGTGTGTATGTTCCTGTGAGTGGGCCCGGCTCTCCAAGGCTGGGCCAGGACTCCATGGAGACTAAACACCTGTGTGCTGTGGGGTGTGCATTTGCTGCCTGCAGGAGTGGACTCCACCCTTGGTTGCGGACCCTGTTTTTCGCAACAGACTCTGCAGTTTGGAGTGGACTCTATTTCCGACAATGCACATTGTATTCTAGAGTGGACTCTTCCTGGAAATGGGATACTACATTTTGAAGATTGTATAGATTTGGACTGTGTACCAGAAATGAGTTTTTTTTTGGGTAACTAACTGTATTGTGGTGTTTCCTGTGTCTATCACCTGCACTGTCTTGCGTGTCCCTGGATCTGGCAGGCCTTGCTGTGAGCTGGGTGGCTCATGCTTCGTACTGAAAGCTGCCACCCTGAGAGATGGAGGGCGGGTAGGCCACTCTATGAACCTGAACGTTGGTAGTCTGTCCCGAAACCCTGAGGGTGGGTAGGCCGTTCTGAGCACTGTCATCCCGAGAAGGGGTAATTCGGACGGGCTGTCCCAGAGGTGGTCGAAAGGTGTCAGAGCAGCTGAGAGCCAGAAGGTGTGTAGGGGCGGGCTGAGATCCGGAAGGCTTGTGGGCTACCCTGCACACTGTCGTCACTGGGAAAGGGGACGTGCTGGCCTCGAGGTGGCCGGAAGGTGTGCCAGATAGCCCACTGGCCGGACGGCACATCAGGGTGGGTGAGGGCCCAATTGTACTTAGGGGCAAAACGGGAGCCAGAAGGCGGATAGCTGTCACCCCGGGCAGGTATCTGGACGGGCTGCCCCAGAGGTGGTCAAAACGTGCTGAGGGTGGTTAGTGAAGCCAGAAGGTGGGTAAGCCGTCCTGACCCCTGTCACCCCGGGCAGGTACAGGGGCGGGCTGTCCTAGAGGTGGTTGAAAGGTGTCAGGGTAGACCGAGAACTGGAAGGGGCACGGGGTGGACTGAGAGCCGGAAGGTGTGTAGGAGTGGGTTGTCTTAGAGTGGCGGAAGGTGGGAGGGATGGGGGCTTGCTGGGTCTGTATTGTCTGCGCTTTTGTATGTAAGAACAGTATTGTCTCATGTACAAATGCCATTGTCGCTGTCTCTTATATGTGGAACTGGGATTTGACATTTGTCCTCGTCTCCCTGTAAACTGGTTGAACGGTCGGGTTTGGGGCGTGGCTTTGCTCGTCTCCCTTGTAAAATTGTTGTTGTATACAGCTGTAAATGTTAACTGTTTTCCTTTTTTGTAAATTGTTTTGTAATTTTTTAATGAAAATAAAAATTAGAAACAGGAGATTCAGAGCCTTCTCAATTTTGGGGGCTGACTCTGTATTGGCTGGCGCTCCCGTCAGTGTGTTACTGTTGGCTTCTGCTTTTTTGGTTAAACTCCTGATGCACACAATGTATTTCAGGTGTAACTCAGTTCTCATTAGGGGATTGTTGTTTCACTGGCTGGTTACAGCCTGTGTTACTCTTTTCTCTTTTTGAGAAAAAGGACAATTTTAATTTTGTGGTAGGGCTTAGCCCTTGGATTCTAATATTTTTTTCAATGTATCCTCACTGTTTTTTGGTGTTTGGACTGAGCCCTTGTGGAAGACATACATTTTACCAGAGGAGCTGTTCCAATGGGGAGGCCTAGTCCTGGGACTGGGCCTCTGAAGATTGAACAGTGTGTGCTGGGAGGTGAGCACTTGCTGTATCCTGGAGTTTGGGAGAAGACCTTGCCTTCAGGAGAGGATCAAAACCACTGAGTTAACTGCACCTTTCCAATGTACTGTGTTCCTGTGAGTGGGCCTGGCTCTCCAAGGATGTGCCAGGACTCCATGGAGACTGAATACTTTTATGTGCTGTGGGGTGTGCATTTGCTGTCTTCAGTAGTGGACTCTGCAGTTTGGAGTGGACTCCACTTTGAACAATGCACCTCAAAAACTGGAGTGGACTCTATTCCTGGGAATCGACTCTATTTTGTAGACTCTATTTGGACTGTGTACCAAAAAGGACTGTTTTTTTTTGGTAATTTACTGTATTGTGGTTGTTGGGTCTATCCCCTGCACTGTCTTGTGTCCCTGGGTCAGGCAGGCCTTACTGTGAGCTGGGAGGCTCATGGGTCGTCCTGAAAGCTGTCACCCCGAGAGCTGGAGGGTGGGTAGGCCATCCTGTGAATCTGAAGGTTGGTAGGCTGTCCCAAAAGCCAGTGGGTGGGTAGGCCACCCTGATGCCAGTCGCCCCAAGAGCCAGATAGTGGGTAGGCTGTTCTGAGCGCTGTCGTCCCAAGAAGGGTTGATCAGGATGGGCCGTCATAGTGGTGGTCAGAAGGTGTCAGGGCGGACTGAACTGGAAGGGGCATGGGGTGGACTGAGAGCCGGAAGGTGCGTAGGGGCGGGCTGCCTTACAGTGTTTGGAAGATGGGAGGGATGGGGGCTTGCTGGGTCTGTATTGTATGCACTTTTATGTAATTGGATTGGCTTTTATGGACAAATGTCATTGTCACTGTCTTTTATGTGAAACTGGGATTTGAGGTTTGTCCTCATCTCTCTGTAAACTGGTTGAACGGTAAGGTTTGGGGCCTGGCTTTGCTGCTCTTCCTTGTAAAATTGCTGTTGTATACAGCTGTAAAATGTTAAGTGTTTTGTAAACTGTTTTGTAATATTTTAATAAAATAAAAATAGGAGATTGAGTCTTAATTTAGGGGACTGACTGTGTTTGCTGGTACTACCGTCAGTGTGTTACTGAGACAGTTGGTTTCTGCTTAATTTTTGGACGGGGAAACCTGATTTCGGAATTGGCAGAATTATTTAGCCAGTTTAGCTGATGTTCCCCTCGTGAGGACTAATTTCTAAACTCCTGATGTACAGTGTTTCAGGTGTAACTCAGTTCTCATTAGGGGGTTGTTGTTTCACTGGCTGGTTACAGCCCGTGTGTTACTCTTATCTCTTTCACTTTTGAGAAAAGGACAAATGTTAATTTTGTGGCATGGTTTGCACTCTATTTTTCTTTATTTGTATGTGTCTTCACTGTTTTTTGGTGTTTTGGACTGAGCCCTTGTGAAAAAAATATCTCTTAACATACTAGCTGTTCCTGTTGGGAATCCTAGCACTGGGACTGGGCCTCTGAAGATTGAACACCTGTGTGTGCGCTGACAGGCAAGCACTTGCTGTATCCTGGAGTTTGGGAAAAGACCTTTCCTTTCAGGAGTGGACCAAACCCCTGTGAGTTAACTGCACTTTCCAATATATTGTGGTCCTGGGAATAGGCCTGGTTCTCCAAGGATGGGCCAGGACCCCATGGAGGTTGAATACCTGTGTGCTGTGGGGTTTGTATTTGCTGCCTTCGGGAGTGGACTCTACCCTCTGTTGTGGACTTTGTTTTTAGTAACAGACTCTGCAGTTTGGAGTGGACACTATTCCTGACAATGCACTTCGTATACTGGAGAAGAATCTGTTCTTGGGAATGGACTCTACATCTTGAAGAAAACATTATGATAATGGACTGTGTATAAGAAAGGACTCTGTTTGTTGATAATGTTCATTATCATGTTGTTTGGTGGGTCTATCACCTGCACACTGTCTTGTGTCCCTGCATCTGGCAGGCCTTACTGTGAGCTCGGTGGCTCATGGGTCGTCCTGAAAGCTGTCACCCTGAGAGCTTAGAGTGTAGGTAGACCATCCTGTGAACCTGAAGGTTGGTAGGCTGTCCTGAAAACAGGAAGGCCGCCCTTCGAGCCAGAAAGTGGATAGGTTGTTTTGAGTGCTGTCGTCCCGCGAAGAGGTAATTGGGATGGGCTGTCCTAGAGGTGGTCGGAAGGTATCAGAGCAGTCGAGAACCAGAAAGTGCATAGGGGCATCCTGAGATCTGGAAGTCTATGGGCTGCCCTGCACGCTGTCGGCCCTTGGGAAGGGGGTGGACTGTCCTAGAAGTGGCCAGAAGCTGTCAGGGGAGTCAATGGGCCAGATGGCGCATTGGGGTGGGTAAGAGCCCAATGGTATGTAGGGGCAGACCGAGAGCCGGAAGACGGATAGGCCATCCTCAGCACTGAACCTCAGGTGGGTACCAAGGTGGGCTGTCCTAGAGATGGTCGAAAGGTGGGAGGGTGAACCGAGAGCTGAAAGGGGCATGAGCTGGACCGGAAGGTGC
>NW_025211787.1:8758-9438 GCF_004010195.1 Chiloscyllium plagiosum
TGTCTTGTAATGTTTGAAACTGGGATTTGAGGTTTGTTCTCATTTCCCTGAAAACTGGTTGAAAGGTAGGGTTTGAGGTCCTGGCTTTGCTGCCCCTCTCCCTTGTAAAATTGCTGTTTCTTTGTATACAGCTGTTACTGTTTTAACAAAAACAAGTTAACTGTTTTGAAATTGTTTTCATAAAATTAAAAATATATAAACAGGAGATTCCGCACCGTCTCAATTTGGGGGACTGACTCTGGGCTGGCTGGGCCACAGTGAATGTATTACTGTTGGTTTCTGCTTTTTGTTTTGGTGGGGTGGGGCGGGGGGCACTTGATTCCTGAACTGCACGAATTATTTAGTCAGTTTTTAACTGGTATTCCTTTTAGTGAAGACAGATTTCTAAACTGCCTGATTCAGTGTTTCAGCTGTAGACCAGTTCTCATTAGGGGATTGTTATTTCACTGGCTGGTTACAGTCTGTGTTACTCTTTTGAGAAAAGGACAGTGAGAGAGAAATGTTTGTTATGCTCGAGCTTAGCCCTTGGACACGAGTTTTCTTTTTTTTTGTCTTCGGTTTTTTTTTGGTGTTTGGACTGAGCCCTTGTGAAGAAACAAATCTTTCCAGATGAGCTGTTCCTGGGGAGAAGCCTAGCCCTGGGACTGGGCCTTTGAAGTTTGATGTGTGCTGGGAGGTGA
>NW_025211787.1:9534-13568 GCF_004010195.1 Chiloscyllium plagiosum
GGAGTGGACTCTGCCCTCAGTTGTGGACTCTGGCTTTAGCAACGGACTCTGCAGTTTGGAGTGGACTCCATTTCTGACAATGCACTTTGTATACTGGAGTGGACTCTGTTCCTGGGAATGGACTCTACATTTTGAAGAGAACTGTCTATGCTAATGGACTCTGTACTGGAAAGGACTCTGTTTATTAAACATTCACGCATGTGGTTTGTTGGGCTTATCATCTGCACTGTCTTGTGTCCCTGGGTCTGGAATGCCTCACTGGGAGCTGGGAGGCTCAGCTGTCACCCTGAGAGCTGGAGGGGCAGTAGGCCATCCTGTCAACCTGAAGGTAGATAGTCTGTCCCAAAAGCTGGAGGGTGTGTACGCCAATCCGATGCCAGTCTCCAAGAGCCAGAAGGTGGGTAAGCTGCTGGGAGCCCTGTTGCCCTGAGCAGAGGTGAGCGGATTGGCCTGTCCTAGAGGTGGTCGGAAGGTATGTCAGCCACAAGCACGTAGCGGCAGCCTCAGACATGGAAAGCTTGTGCGCTGCCCAGCACACTGTCGTCCCTGGGGAAGGGGACAGGCTGTCCTTGAGCTGGCCAGAAGGTGTGTCAGGGCAGTCACGGGCCAGATGACGCAACGAGTGGGTGATAGTCAAACAGTATGTCGCGGAAGATCGAGGGCCAGAAGATGGATAGGCCATCCTCAGTGGTGTCACCTCCGGGAGTGTGGTGGGGGTAGTAATCCTGAAAGCTCATTGAATGTCAGGATTTGGGTCTTGGCTTTTCTATTCCTCTCCCTTGTAAAATTGCAGTTTCTCTGTATACAGTTGTAAGTGGTAATTGTTTTGTAAACTGTGAATTGTTTAAAATAAAAACAAATAAAACAGTGTCAGGGATTCTGTTCATACAGAGCTGGCTCTGATTCAGCACCCTTAGTGTGATAGACTCTCTAAGTGTGTGTATCTATAAAGGGCGGCTTCGTGATTTGGTACCGGTGTCTATGGAATTACTTTGGTGATAATGAGCGTGGGATTAATAAGGTGACTATACAAAAACAGCTTCTGGCAGAAACCCAACGAATTTGAACAGGCACTAAATCTGGCCTGGTCATTGGAAAGCATGGCTAGTGAAACATCGGAGTTACAGGGTCTGCTGATAGAAATGGACATCGTCAGGCCAACTTGAGCTTGGGGACACTAAGTCACTGAAGGTAATTGCGTAGTCTCACTTAGGATGTATCCTGATCAGACGGACTCGAAGGTCTAAGGTCTATGAAAGGAGCTGAGACCACCTTGCATGTTGACCAGGAGGCAATTGCACGATTCTGCATGGCCCACCCAGTACCTTCCATAAAAAAGTCAAGGTAGGAAGCATCAGCCTGGAAAGCGACGGAGTCATCAAGCCTATACAGTTTGTGGAATTAACAACACTGGTCTTACGCATTGTGAATCTTGACTGGCCTTCGTAGGGTTTTTAAACAAATGGTAAACTGCTTCTTGGAGCTGGAAAAATACCCAATTGCTTGCATAGAGAACTTATGCACAAATCTATCAGGGGGCCTGTCCTTCACAAAGCTGGGCATGAGCCGTACGGACTTGCAATTGGGTTAGATCAAAATTCCCAGAAGTATACCTGCAATTAATACCCAGAAGGTTTTGTACTAATACACAAGACTGCCATTTGGGGAATGTGCCAATTTTCAGCAAATGGAGAACATTTTGAGCGGTCTACCCAAGGTTTCCATTTGTCTGGATGATTTACTAATAATAGGGAGAACCGAGAAGGAGCATGAGATATCTTGGACATAGTCCTTAGATGTTTCTCCCAGGTCGGCTTTAAAATGGAAATATGTGTGTTCCAGGTTCCCCTCATGACGTCCTTTGGATACAGAGTTGACAAGATAAGTTGCACCCATTGACGTCTGTCCTGGAGCTTGGGTCTTTCCTTGCGGGGGTGGGGGGGTCAGTAATTATGGAAAGTTCATGTACAACCTGGTCTCTGTTTTGACACCTTTAAAAGTTGATGCAAAGGATCAGCCTTGGAAATGGTTTCATAGATAAGCCATATCTATGATCCCAAGCGAGACATGGCATTGACATGAGATTTTTCCCTGTACACCATCGGGCTATCATTCGCTCATAGGTGGTCTAATGGGGATGAACACCCAATAGTGTATGCACCCTAGCGCATGCAGAGTGTAAATGCGCCCAGGTAGACAACGTAGGTTTGGCAGTCTAGTTTAAATCAGGAAGTTCCACCAATATCTTTATGGTGGAATAACGAATCACAAACATCTCCGACGACTACCTAAAGAACAAAGACAGTGCTGGCCATAGCTTCAGGCTGAATTCAGTGGAGGGCTCTAATACTAAGTGCATATTCATACAAATTGGAACACTGTTGGGAGACTGAGTAACAAATGTGGATGCACTGAGCTGCCTCCCACTGGCTCCTGGTGATACCATCGCTGGAAGCGCCTGTCACGGTTTTACATTTTCTGGACATAGTTCCAGTCAGAGCTGGCAATGTCAGACTGTGGGCGCAGACAGATCTGGTCCTTGCAAAATGGAACCAGCTGATGGTGATGGGGGAAACCAAAGGGCGTCCCTACCAGAACTGGAACCGTTTTGGATCCGGAGAGACCAGATCACTGTAGACTGTGGAGGATGGGATACGATTATGGGAATCAAGGGTGATTGTCCTGAGAAAAGGTCACTGCCAGATACTGGTTGAACTCCACCAGGGTCATCCGGGGGTTTCCAAAACGAAGATGTTGGTAAGACATTTTGTCTGGTGGCCAGGATTTGATGTAGACACATCTGCATTTGGTGGGGCAGTGTCCAGCGTGCCAGCAAAGACAAAATTATGACTGACGGCTCCCCCACCCCCCCGATTCGGGAATGGCCGTGTCAACTCTAGACTCAGATAGACGTTGACTATGCCAGCCCTTTCATGGGCTCGATGTTCTTCGTCAGTGTGGGCACCCACTCAGACTGGCTGCAAACGCCGAGAGTTCATTCATCAAACACAGGTACAAAGAAAGAAAAACTGCACACACCTTTTAATATCCAGATTCCTGGAAGTGTTGGTCCCAGATAACAGGCCAATGTTTACCAGCAGGGTATTGAGGTATTTCCTACAATCCAATGGACAGCTCCATACCATTCAGCATCCAATGGTCTGGCAGAAAGGGCAGTTCAAATTTTGAAGGCAGGCTTAAAGAGCGCAAACCTTCACTCGATTCCAAACTGTCCCAGTTTCCTATTTAATTATCGGGCCGTCCCTCATACAACGACAGAGATAGCTCCGGTAGAGCTGTTAATGGAGAGAAGATTCCGTACCAGGTTAAACCTGAGCTTCCCAGATCTCTGGGGAGGGCAGAGGGTGTAACAGCACCAGCAACATTAATCCCTGCCACGCGACTCCTCTGACTGAGAAAGACAGTTTACTTAAGGGGTTGGACGTTTGGTGTCAGAATGATGGGAATTGCCCTGTATGGGGAAGAGGCAGGGTCAAGGTGATGTCAGGTCCTGTGAGGTAGAAGGTTCGGGTCAGTGTGACAGTCCTGAACAAGGATGGGGACCACATGCTCAGCTCCTCCACAACCTTTTTGACTGTTCCAGAATCCGTGGATCCTGCCTCTCATCGAGCACAGAACAGAGAGCAGTACAGCGCAGGTACAGGCCCTCCGGCCCATGATGTTGTATCAAAAATGACGCCAAATTAAATGAATCCCTTCTTCCTGCCCTTTGGACCATATTCTTCCATTACTCGCATATTCATTTGTATGTCTAAATACCCCTGAACCACCCTGACTGCATCTCCAGGCCCCGAACACTCTCCGTGAAAAAGTATTGCCCCTTCTGTCTCCTTTGACCTTTTCCCCTCTGACCTTAACTGCATGTTAAGGTCCTCTAGTATTAGACATTTCAACATTGGGGAAAAAAACATAGAAAACAGCTGCAAGATGAGGCCATTTGGCCCTTCCAGCCTGTCCCACTATTCAATATGATGACAACCGATCAAGCAATCTCTCTATCCCACTTCTCCTCT
>NW_025211787.1:16083-18513 GCF_004010195.1 Chiloscyllium plagiosum
TTTCCTGTCTGTCAACCAGTTCTCTATCCATGTCAATACACTATGTCTTTAAATGAGCTTTAGTTTTACTGACTAATCTATTGTGTGGAACCTCTTCAAAAGCCTTTTGAAAGGCCAGATACACAACATCTAATGATTCCCCCTTATCCACTCTCCTGGTCACATCCTCAAATCATTGCAGAAGATTTGTCAAGTATGATTTCCCTTTAGTGAATCCATGCTGATTTGAATCAATTCTCTCCCTGCTTTCCAAATGCTCTGTTACGGCATCCTGAATAACTGATTCCAACATTTTCCCCACGACCACTGTCAGGTCATCCAGTCTGTAATTCCCCCTTTTCTCTCTCCCTCCCTTTTCAAAATATGAAGTTGCATTAGCTCCCCTCTAGTGCATTGGAACTCTTCCAGAGGCTAGAGAATGCTGGAAAACGATCACCAATGTGTTCACTATTTCTCGGGCCACTTCCTTAAGTACTCTGGGATGCAGAGAATCAGACCCGGGGAATTTATCAGGTTTTAATGTCATCAATTTCCCCAATATCATGTTCTGACTAATGAGGATTTCCTTCAGTTCCTCCTTCATGCTTGACCCTCTGTTCCGAGCATTTCTGGAAGGTTATTTTGGATCCTGCTTGGGAAGACAGATCCAAAGTACTTGTTCAGCTGGTTTGCCATCTCTCTGTTGTCCATCAGGAATTCACCTGATTCTAACGACAAGGAACCTACATTCACCGTCAGCAATCTTTTTCTCTTCAAGTCTTTTTGAAGCTTTTATAGTCAGCTTTTACGTTTTCCACAAGCTTACTTTCTATTCTATTTTCCCTTTCTGAATCAAGCACTTTTGTCCTACTCTGGTGATTTGTACATTTCTCTCAGTCCTCAGGTTTCTGGACAATTTCACTTCCTCCTCCCTGGCTTTCACTCTGTTCCTGATTTCCCTTGTTAGCTGTGGTTGAGCCACCTTTCCTGTTTTCCTCTTACACCAGACAGAGATGTATAATTGTGTCGTTCATCCACATGTTCTTTAAATATCTGCCATTGCCTATCCATTGCCCATCCCTTAAGTATCCCTGGTCAGCTTATTCTAGCTAATGCACGTCTCATACCATTAAAGTTGGTGTTCTTTAAGTTCACGACCCTAGTCTCAGATTTAACTATGTCATTTTCTGTCTTAATGAAAAATTCTACCATGTTATGTTCACTCTTCCCCAAAAGATCTTGCACCATGATGTTGCTAGTTCATCCTCTCTCATTACACAATACCCAGTATGGCATGTCCTGCTCTCGAGTTGGTTCCTCGATATATTGGCTGAGGAAACCATCCCTCGTACATTCCAGGAAATCCTGCTCCATCATAATGCTACAAGTTTGGTTAGTCCAATCAATATATAGATTGAAGTCACCCATAATAACTGCTGTACCCTTACTACATGCATATCTAATTTCCTGATTGATACTGTCCCAATTTCACAAATACTGTTTGTAGGTGGTCTATACACATCTCCTAGAATGTCTTTTCCCTTTGGTGTTCACACCTCCACCCAGACAGTTTCAACATTGTCCAGGTTAATGTCTTCCCTTACCATTATATTAATCTCTTCCTTAACCAGCAATGCTATCTCACCTCCCATTCCTATCCCTCCATCTTTCCCAAACGTCAAATAACCCTGCATGCTGAGGTCCCATCCTTGGTCACCCTGGAGCCAAGTCTCTGTGCTCCTGATTATATCATATCCATTAATAACTCTGCACAATTAATTCATCTGCCTTATTACAAATGTTCCTCACACTGAGGCACAGAGCCTTCAGGCTCATTTTATTGACTTTCATTGCCCTTTTAGAATGATGATGTGGTAGAATTCTGACTGCTAAACCTGTGTATTCCCCTCATAATTTTGCAATCTTCTATCAGGTCTCCCTTTAATGTTTCCGTTGCAGAAAAAAAACAAGCTGAGTTTTTCGAGCCTTTCCTTGTAGCTCGTACCTTTAATACAGGCCGCATTCTGATTAGCCTCCTCTGCACAATCTACAAAGCCTCTACATTCTTCCTGTAATGTGGTGACCAGAATTAAACTCAATACCCACAGCGTGGCCAAACTAATGTCTTCTAAAACGGCAACATGACATCTTGACACTTGTACTCGATTCCCTGATCAATACAGGCAAGCATGCCATATGCTTCCTTTACCACAGGATCTCCTTGTGGGACCACTTTCATAGATCATAGAACATAGAACAATACAGCACAGAACAGGCCCATCGGCCCACGATGGTGTGCCGAACATTTCTCCTAGCTTAAGCACCCATCCATGTACCTATCCAATTGCCACTTAAAGGTCGCCAATGATTCTGACTCTGACACTCCCACAGGCAGCGCATTCCATGCCCCCACCATTCTCTGGGTAAAGAACCTACCCCTGACATCCCCCC
>NW_025211787.1:20577-24932 GCF_004010195.1 Chiloscyllium plagiosum
TGGTTTGGCAAAATTCCAAGCATGTCAGACCAGAATCTGTGAACAATAAGCAGCTGTGACTGTTACCAAGGCAGGTATCCTTGAGAATGGATTTGGTATTTCCCCAAGAGTTCCATTACTGTGTAGGGAGACAGAGTTGTTGTGTAATGTCACCAATGAGCTGGAAGGGGTAGATGAAGGAGTCAGTTCTTTAGGTACAGTAAGGGAGGAGATCAAGTCCCGTTCCACCATTGAAGTGAAAGAAGCCCTCTGTGAAAATTGGGTTGTACTGACGAAGCATTTCCATAACAGGTATGAGGACAGCATTCCTTACATTCGACGGAATTTAATACTGAAAGAAAGAGTACTCTTCGGTTTATCACCAGTTTTGCTTGTCGTAGTAGTTCAAGGAGCTCTGCCAACTGCACCATGTTGTCTTTCCAGGACTTCTCACTAAAGATTATTACATCATCTAAATGGACTGCACAGTTTGTTAACCCAGCCACAATTCTATTCATGTGTCTTTGGAATGTGGTGGGTGCATTCTTCATTTCAAAGGGCATCTTATCTTTAAATTTGGGGTTACAAATGCAGAAATTTCTTTCGCGGTCTCTGACAAAGGTTACTTACACTAACCACGCAGTAAGTTCAACTTGGTGATGTAACTGGCTTGTCCGACTTTCTCAATACAGTCCTCCAATCTAGAAATTGGATATGAGTCTGATTTTGTAACGGCGTTGACCTTCCGATAATCCACACAGAATCATTGTGTGCGGTCCTGTTTGGGAACTAAGGCTATTGGCCAACTCTACTCGTTCTGGCTCGGTTCGATGATGATATCATCGAGCATGGCCTCCACCTCCATCTGGACTTGTCTGGCTTTGAAAGGATTAAGTCGATAAGGATGTTATTTTATCAGAGCAATATTCTCTACATTTGCTTCCTGTACAATTGCATTAGTCCTAACCATCTGATTCTTACATATGTCCTTTTTAAAATAGATATTAAAATCTATTTTGAGAAACCTCAAATTCCACATCCTCTGGATTTGATTCCTACCTCTGCAGGGCAGGAACTAACACCTATTTCTCCAGTTCTTTCTCAAATATAATACGGTTTCAACATCACATGACATACACATATTTTTTTTTATTCTACCTGACATCTTTACTAAATAGTTCACCTGTCTCAACATTTTCTCAACCTGATAGGGACCACTAAACCTGGCTTTGAAGGGATCTCCAGTCATTGGTAACAGTACTAACAAGTCATCCCCTCGGGAAAACGTCTGAGTCTCAGAGGTTTTATCTGCCACCTGCTTCATTCTACACTATTCTCTCTTTAGGTATTTAGCTAACGCACATACTCAATTTAATCTCTCCCTCACCTCCGATACATAATCCAAGCGTGAGACCTCAGACTGTGGTCCTGTCAATTTCTCTTTAATTAATTTCAAAGGGGCTCTCACTTCATGTCCGAATATTAATTCAAAGGGAGTAAATGCAGTAGGTTTGTTTGGGCCATCTCTAATGGAAAGCAATAGAAATGGGATACCTTTATCCCAATTATTGGCATGATCCTGACAGTATGCTCTCAGCACGGTCTTCAGGGTCTAATGCCACCTTTCTAAACCTCCCTGTGATTCAGGGTGGTACACAGTAGATTTAAGGTGCTGTGTGCCTAAGATATCCGTTACCTTCTTAAACACCCTGGAAGTAATGTTAGATCCCTTGTCTGGCTGAATCTCTCTGGGTAGCCCATATCGCATGAAGAAAGCTACTAACTCCTGTTCCACCCTTTTTTGCCTCAATACTCTATGATGGAATTGCCTCCAGAAATATGGTTATGGTTAGCATTATGGTTAGCAAGTACTGGTTCCCACTTCTAGTTGTCGTGTGTGGCGGGGAGGGGGGGTGGGGTGGTGGCGGGGAGGTGGAACCTGCACAATCAATTATGACGGACGTGAAAGATTCTTTGAATGTGGGAATTGGCAACGAAGGTGCTGGTTTTATTACAAACTGTGGCTTACCCACTATTTGGCATGTACAGCAAAGATTAACCATATCATTGTGTTTCCAGGCCAAGAGAAATGTTTTTGGACCTTAGCCTGCATCTTCCATACACCTAGGTGATCTCCTACAGGTAGTTCATGTGCGACCTGCAACACTTCCTGTTTGTATGCAATCGGCGACACAATCTGGTGCACGTTTGCCCATTTCTCCTCTGCACAAACCTGCCGTGGTCTCCAGTTTTGACTGAGGATTCCACCTTTCAGATAATAACCATCAGGAATATTCTCTGCCTCCTTTTCTGATTACGCATTTCAGGACTAAACACTTCTGCCTGATCCTCTGCCTCTTCAGGTTTTTCCTGCACCATTATGTCAAACAGGGTGTCCGCTAACTGAACTTCAGCTTCTTCATCTTGCTCTTTAGTTTTTACTTCATGCTATGACTTTTATGATAGTGGGATCTTGTTACTACTCAGTCTTGGAAAATATCAGGGTATTTTTCTTTTAACTGTTCAGTTCTCTAGTCTTCCTTGGGCTTCCCCACAGCAAGGGTTTTCACTCTCACCTTGGATCCTGCTGAATCATTCTCCAGAACAAAATTGATTCTGGGAACTGACACCCTGTCAATCACTCCCACTGTTATTTACCCAGTCTTGAGTTGACACTCCAACCTGATCTTACATAGGGGATACATTTCTGTCCATCTATCCCACAAATTACCACTGCCTTGTGTAACAGATAATAAACTGTGTAAATATGTTAATCTCTTACTGCTAGAGGTTGATTAGATCCTCTATCTTTCAAAATTATAACTTCTTGGCCTTACCCACAATTCTGCTGACCACTCCATCTCTCGCGCCGATTTTTCAAATGAAATAAATAATATCTTAATATCTTTCTCATCAAAATGTGGCAGTATTGTAACATTTTTGTATTGAATCTCTCTTCGTCTCGATCCTGGTAACTTGACTTTCCTGACTCAGTCGCAAACTCTGAAGTTCAAATTCTCTCTCCTTTTCTCTTTCTTTTTTCTCTCTTTCTTTCCCCCTTTCTCCTCTCCTCTCTCTCTTGCTCAATAAGAACCTTCTCTCCCTTTCTTTTTCCCTATCTCTCTTTCGTTTTCCTCTCTCTCTTTCTTCTCTTTCTCTTTCTTTCTCCTGTTATTTATGTTCTAACTCCATCTTTCTCAATTATAATTTAAGGTTTTCAATCTCTACTACACTTGTCTGTTTCTCTGACAGTCCTAACTCCCATACAATTTTAGCTTTCTTTTTGCACCTAGTTAGAGGCAACTATTTGCTAATTTTGAAAGTATGTCCTTCTACTGACTTTCTAAATATTTTTTGCAAATTTGGGAAACATCTTCAAACCCCAGACCCTCTTTAGCAATCTTAAGAGCCATTTTTCTCACTTGCAATTTAACAAACCACAAGGATCCGAAATTAAACAAATTGTCTCACCTACGTTTTATTTAAAGTTCTAGGACACTAATCGGCAAGTGTTTAAATCTGCTGGGATCGTTTGTACCCCAAATCTGTACAAATCTGCCCAAATCTCAGCCAGGATCTGTCTAAACTTGCACAAATCCCAGACAAGCCCCCAAGCTGTTACGACACATGGTAAACCCTTGTGCAAATTAAACCAAACACCCTGAAAAGCTCACTTTGACTCGTAATCCATTAAAGTATGACAGAGAACTCCCAAATTCTAGTATTTAAAGCAAGAATTAAGAATGTATTCTTAACTCTGAAAGTGAACATTAGACAATAACTATTTGCAACTCTTGCTGATGTAGATAGCAAATTTTAGGAGTGACCAGGAAACACAGAGACTTCCTCAAGATGATAAGCCTTTACCTGTAAACAAAAGCTGCGGCCAGCTGAGCAGACAAACCTGAAAGCCCCATAACAGCGCGGGTACTCTCATGATTATGTTGTTCTAAAAGCCACGCCCTATCCCTGTTACATTAGCATCAAGCAGTTTCCTTGACTATCATTGAAGGTGAGATTTCTTGGGTTCTAGAATCAATGTTGGAGAATTCCAGGGTAATTCATTTCCTGACTATACCACGGTGCTACCACCACTGGTGGGTCTGTTCTGTTGGTGGGACAGAATATATCCAGAGATGGTGATGTTCCTTCATGAAACATTACCTATTAGGTCTTATTCTGTGAGTATGATGGTGTCGTAATATTTCCTGATGGTGAAAGTAAGCAATTAAATTGGCATTGGAATAGGGAATAATGGGTTTTAAAGCTGCATGAAAGGCACTCTGTCTCAATGTGTGTTGTTTTCTCAACAAGGATTGAGGAATTCATTGCATGCATCGAGTTAAAAGGATATGATTTAATGAGGTGATATAGAC
>NW_025211788.1:0-24933 GCF_004010195.1 Chiloscyllium plagiosum
CAAGTAACATAGCTAAACCGAACAGATTACCTTGTCATTGTCAAATCTCTGTTTGTGGGCACCTGCCCTATGCAAATTGACTGGTGTATTTACAACAGTGACCACATGAAATACCTCCACAGCGCCAATATCCATTAATTCTGCCCGACCATTCAAAGAGATTGTGTCTGATCTGATAATCCTCATCACTTATTCCCATAACTGCTGATTGCTTTCCTGATTAAAAATGTATCTCAGCCTTGAATATACTTAACGACCCAACATAGGCAGTCCTCTGTCATAAACAATTCCACAGATTCACTCCCCTCTGAGAGAAGGATGTTTCACTGGCAGGGGAGTCCAAGACCACGGGATACAGTCTAAAGATACAGAGCAAACAATTTGAATTGAACTGAATTGGATTTATTGTCACATGTACCGAGGCACAGTAAGAAGTTTTGTTTTGCGAGCAATACAGGCAGATCACAGAGTTAAGTAGCATAGATAGTAAATAATAGGTTAACAGCAGCAAAAAACAAAAATACTGGTACAGGCGAATGTTAAGAGTTTGTGAGTCCATTCAGTATTCTAACAACAATAGGGTGGAAACTGTTTCGAAACCGGCTGGTGTATGTGTTCAGGCTTCTGTACCTTCTCCCCGATGGTAGAGGTTGTAGAAAAACATTGCCAGGGTGGGATAGATCTTTAAGAATGCTGGCGGCCTTTCCTTGTCAGCGGGCCTGGTAGATGGATTCTATAGAGACAGTGAGCAGAAGAAATTTCTTCTCCCACAGAATGGTGAGCCTGTGGAATTAGCAATCACAGAAAGCACTCGAAAACATTGAGGTACAGTGACTCTTTGTTGAGAAAGTCAGGGTTGGACCTGAGAGCAGGGGGTGCAGTCAGCTCAGAGGGAGATAAATTCAGAGGGGGCCAGAGAAATTAAGGTGACCAATGTCACATCGACAGTTCTCAGTGAACAGATTGAGTGCAGATAAAAGGTCAGAGGGAAGGAGGGAGCATGTTGGAAATGGGCAAAGGGGTCTGTGGGGCGGAGAGAAGACTCTTGCCCAAAGAAATGCAAAGCTTCGGATAAACAGCTCAACATCATGTGCCCAAAATTCATTGGGTGGATAAAACTAGGACCTTTGCTGAGGAGAGAATATTCAATATCAGAGAGAGGGATAATAAAACACTCAACAGGAGGTGGGGTTGGGAGAGGAGATGGAGTCAGCTGGGAAGGGCGGGGGAGGAAGATTCCTGAGGATAATGGGTACCTCTTAAGTTTTTGCATCTCGCCTCAATGACTGCAAGGAAAAGGAGTTTCTTGTTAGAATGTTGATTGAGCAGGAGGATAAAGTGGAACTACAGAGCGGGGCAGCTCTGAGCCAGCATGAAGCAGTGCTGATGGAGAGAGGGAGGGCGAGAGTGTGCAAATGGCAGGACATGGGCACTGAGTGTGGATCTCAGGATGTGACGAGAACAGCTCTCTTGGGAACGTTGTACATCACAGAGGTAACTGTGATCTTGGATGGACTCAAAACACGAAGGACAAAGCTTGAGTTGGAATCCACGTGGGGTGAGTCTGAGCTGGAGGCAGACACGAGGAACATGATGCGGCTATGGAATCGAGTTTTGGTAAATATCTGGTCAAACACCAGGAGCGACAAAGTCAGCAATGACAGTGAGCAAGAAAAATGATTAGAACGGAAATTCTGTCAGAAAGAAGAGCAAAACGTCATCAGATTGGGTATACCTGGAAAAGATGTGGCAGTTAAATACTGAACAAAAACAGACCATACAATTGCTGATTAGATTAGATTCCCTACAGTGTGGAAACAGGCCCTTCGGCCTAACCAGTCCACACCGACCCTCCGAAGAGTAACCCACCCAGACCCCATTTACCCTCTAACTAATGCACTTAACACTATCGGTAATTTTAGAATGACCAATTCACCTAACTTGCACATTTTTGGACTGTGGGAGGAAACCGGAGCACCCAGAGGAAATCCACGCAGACACGGGGAGAATGTGCAAACTCCCCACAGACAGTCACCCAAGGCTGGAATTGAACTTGGGACCCTGGTGCTGTGAGGCAGCAGTGCTAACCACTGAGCCACCGTGCTGCCCAAAGACGTTTCGCAGGATTTGCCTCTTTACAATCACATAAGCCCTCCAGTGTGGAAACAGGCCATTCGGCCCATCAAGTTCACACTAACCCTCTGAAGAGCATCCCACCCAAACTGTCCCTGTGACCCTGCCTTCCCCATGGCCAATCCAGCTAACTCACATACCATTGGGAGGAAACCAGAGCACCCAGATGAAACCTACATTGACATAGGGAGAATGTACAGTCACCGAAGGCTAGAATCGAACCCAGGTCCCTGGCGCTGTGAGGCAACAGTGCTAACCACTGGGCCACTGTGCTGCTCATGCTGGAAATCAGAAACAGAAACAAAATTGGAAATCAGAAACTCAACAGTAAGGGGTCTAACAAGTTGCATTTAAAACTGGTGAAAATTTGGGGATCCTTTAAAACTGAATCCTTTTGGAATTTTAAATGTAGGAGCAGATAACTGCACATGTTGGAATCTGTACTGCAAACAACAAATGCTGGAAATCCCAGCGGGTCAGGCCACATCCATGGAGAGAGAGCAAGCTAATGTTTTGAATTGAGATGACTCTTCATCAGAGCTGACGTGAAGTGTGCAGAGAACAATATCTATCCAATAGTCGTGGGGTGGGAGAGGAGGGATGTTGGTAGAGCAGATTATGTGATTGGAATGTGAGAATGGTAGAACAATAGCGTGTCTCACTGCCAGACTGGAAAGAACAGAAAATCCCACTGGAGTAGGGGGAGGGGAGAGAGGACATGGTGACAGGGAATGTAATAAGTAAAGCTAAAAGAAAGGGAAGGTATTGGAGTGGGTTCACAATCTGAAGGTGTTGAACTCGATAATAAGTCCAGAAGGTTGTAAAGTGCCTAGTCCGAAGATGAGATGTTGTCCCTCCACTTTGCCACGTGATTCCCTGGAACATTGCAGCATGCTGAGGACAGACATTTGGGAATGCGAGCAGGATGCTTTGTTAAAATGACTGGCTACGGGAAGGGCAGGGCCATGTGAGTGCATGGGCTGGGGGTTTTCTGCAAAGCGGTCGCCCAACCTGTGTTTGGTTTCTCCAATGTAGAGTAGGCTACAATGGGTACAGTGAATGCGATAGACCAATTTTAAATGCTGTGGCAGCATCCGTGGCGAGAAAGCAATGTTAATGTTTCAGGTCCAGTGACCCATCTTCAGTTCTGATTTTTTTGTCTTTGTTTCTGATTTCCAGCATCTGCAGTTCTTCCAAATTTTTTGTTTGGAAGTCAAAACATTGCATGATTTCTCGAAGAAGTTCAATATAACACTTGGAGCCACATGTATCAAAGAATATGGGAGAAACGCAGGAATAGGCTATTGACTTGGATGACCAGCCATGATCATATTGAATGACAAATGGCCTAATCCTGCTCCTATTTTCCATGTTTCTATCAGCAACCATTTGTGAGCAACTTTCAGATTGTTCAGCGTAGGAAGCAGCAGTATAGATAGGGCACATCAGTTAATTGGACAAGAAGCGATATAATTGTGACAACAAGTTGTGAAAGCAACATCCTACTCTCTAGCTGATGTGGTAAGGAACTCATCCTTGAGTTTTTCTCCTACTTTTCTGCTCCACTTACCATCTGGATAAGACTGCTCCCTGGTGGACTACTACTTATAAGGGCTACCTGATGTGGGCCCTCCTCTACTCCTCTGTCGATTTCCTTTATTTCTAGGGGGAGGTAGCTTACGCCGTGTCAATCAATTTTCTGAAACCGCTTGGCCAATGATCATAGGGCAGTGTCTCATGATGTCAAAATGAGCATTGGCCCTCTTTATTTGTGGGTTAGTTTCCATTCATTCTGAGACTGAAACATGCAATTTTTTCAAAAATTGCTGAGATCATAAAGAGTCAGGCTGCATCAGGAGGTGGAGAAGTCAACGTTTTGGGAATAACCCTTCTTCAGGATCTGGCTTGCTGTGTTCTTTCAGCCTCCTGCTTGGCTACCTTGGATTCCAGCATCTGCAGGTTTTTTTTGCCTCTGACCTTGATCATCTAGAATCATGGTATCCAATAAATCTTTGTTTGCCTTTGGTGAAGACTTGTTATTGTTGTAAATGAGGATTCATGCTCCACAGCAGGTAATAAAGATGAAATTCTAAAAGGCTTCACATTTAAAGGGGGCCCAAAATTTCACCAGCTGTGAAACTAAATGGTCCGTCCCCTCTTAGAGTCATAGAGTTATACAGCACAGAAAAAGACATTTTGGTCCGACCAGATATCCCAATGTGACCATAGCTAATGGGAAGACAACAATTGCATCAGGAAGAAAGAAAAAACTTGTATTTAAATAGTACCTTTCATAACAACTCGAGACCCCAAAATGGTTTCACAACCAATGAAGTATTTTGAAGTGTCCATTTTGCAATACAAGAAAACACAACAACTGATTTCCACACGGTAAGATCCCACAGACAGCAATATAATGATAAGCAAATAATTTTTTTTTAACTGATGTTAATTAAAGGTTTATTATTGACTGAGAACATGGGGGGAGGGTGTGGTTCTAGATCTCCCTATCACTGTTATAGAATCATAAAGTCATAGAGCTGTACAGCATGGAAACACACCCTTCAGTATAACTCATCCAGGCCAACCAGATATTCCAAACTAATCTAGTCCCATTTGCCAGTATTTTGCCTATATCCCTCTCAACCCTTCATATTTATGTACCCATCCAGATGTCTTTTAAATGCAGTAATTGTATCAGACTCCATCATTTCCTCTGACAGCTTATTCCATACATAGACCACCCTCTGTGTGAAAACGTTGCCCCTTATGTCCCTTATGAATCTTTCCCCTCTCACCTTAAACCTATCCTCTCTAATTTTGGACTCCCCTGCCCTGGAGAAAAGACCTTGTCTATTCACCCGATCCATGCCCCTCCTGATTTTATAAACCTCTATAAGGTCACCCCTCAGCTTAGAATACTGTAAGCAGATCCGGGCACCATACCTTAGGAAGGATAAAGTTAAAAATCACACAATACCAGGTTATAGTGCAACAGGCTTAATTGAAAGCATTAGTTTTCGGAGCGCTGCTCCTTCATCAGGTGGTTGCCAAAGAGCAGCGCTCTGAAAGCTAGTGCTTCCAATTAAACCTGTTGTACTATAACCTGGTATTGTGTGATTTTTAACTTTGTACACCCTAGTCCAATAGTCTATCTCCATATTATGAAGGTTAAATAGGCCTTGGAGGGCATACAATATAGAATGATACCTCGGCTTCAGTTATGAGGAGAAATTGCACACATTAGGCCCCCTTTTCTGTAAAACTTAGTAGGTTAAAGGGTGACCTGACCAAGGCCTTGAGATATTAACAGGAAAAGTCATGGTAGATAAAGAAAAACGTTCCAATGGTTGGGGATTTTAGAAGTAGGGGTGTAGTCTAAGAATTAGGGCCAGACCGTTCAGGAGAGAAGTTAGAAAACACTTGGGAGATGTTTGGAACTCTCTTCAATAATGGCAGCAGATATCGGATCAGTTGTTAATTTTAATCCTGTGATTGATAAATTTTTGTTAAGCAAAGGTATTAATGGCTAAAAGCAGGTTCATGGAATAATGCCACAAATTAGCCATGACCTCATTGAACAGGTCATTGAGGGGCTGAGCAGCCTACTCCTGTTCCTAAAATTCGTATATGGTTCCTTTTTATTGAGAAATAAGAAAATAGTTTTGGATCTTGTGACTGCCTTTTAATCTTTTGGCAGGCATCTTGCCTTTAGAACAGGAAAAAGTGGGCAATTATATCATTGCAGATTACATCATGACCAGCCAATCAGAAGCATCTATTGACAATAAGATGTTGTTCAAAAGCAATGAATATGAAGCCAGCAGCTCCTGTAAATAACTGCCCCTCCCTCTGTGTTAGAGTAAGGGAGTGTTAAGTGACAACAACAAAGACTGCAGATTGTGGCTGGCGGCACGAAACCTGTTTTCTTCCTGAGAGATTTACACTGAGTGTTCTTCCCTAAGCAAAGTGGTTCATAAATCACTGCGTTATATTTAAAGTGCATCAATTGTGGTTATGTTGCAAACCAATCAGTCAATTTGCACATTATTAACCCACATGAAGAGCAAAATAGCCAACTAATTTAGTTGTTGTGGAGTTCATGGAAAGGAAGGGTTTCTGGCACCAAGACATCTCTAAACTTTCCACGGACTAGTGCTATAGATCCTTTATATTGTTGACAGAGCCTTGGCTGATAGCACCTTGTCTTAAGGTAGAATTTACAGTATAGAAACAGGCCATTCAGCCCAACTAGTCCACACTGGAGATCAAACTCCACAAGTCTCTTCTTTGTCTACCCTATCTCTGCATAAACCTGTAGTCCTTTCTCCCTCAAGTACCTTATCTTTTGTTACCCTTTTTTATAGCTAGGTTATTGGCCTGACCATCTGGCATGTGGTACTCCCCTCAGTCCCATGTGACCATTTCAGTTGTGTAGAATCATAGCATCCCTGCAGTGTGGAAGCAGGCCATTCCGTCCACACCAAACCTCCAAAGCACAGTCCTCCCAGATGCATCCTCCTATCCTAACTCTGGAACCCTGCATTTTCCATGGCTAATCCATCAAACCTGCACATTGTGGACAGTGGGAGGAAACTGAAGCAAACCTACGCAGACACAGGGAGAATGTGCAAACTCCACGCAGACTGTCACCTGAGGCGGGAATCGAACCTGGGTCCCAGGTACTGTGAGGCAGCAGTGCTAACCACTGAGCCCCCGTGCACCCCTGCTTAAGTCTACAGTGGGGCTTGAATTCACAATCTTCCAACTGAATGGGAAATCAACTAGACCATGCCATTCCTCTTATCATGAAAATAAAGATTTGCATTTTATAGTAATTTTCACACGCTCATGATCTCCCAAAGGCCTTACAGTTACTGTCACTGCTGGAAGCAAGCAACCAACCTATGGAATCCCTATAGTGCAGATAGAGACTATTTGGCCCATCAAATCAGCACGAACCCACTGAAGGGCATCCCATCCTTTCCCCATAATTCCACATTTAACATGGTCAATCCATCTAACCTGCCCATTTTTGAACTGTGGAAGAAAACCAGCGTGCCCATCAAAAACCGAGAGATCATGAATTTGGGATGTAGTACTGAGTTAAGAATATAATAACAAGAGTAGCACTGTGTTTCTGTGTTGCAATGGCCATCATTTCATTTAACATGCAAAAAGTACACAGTTCGAAACTGAGCAGAAACAGCACAGCTACTTTGGAGGATCTTGTAGCACAGTGATAGTGCCCCTACCTCTGAGTCAAGAGGCCCAGGTTCAAGTCCTATTTGCTCCAAGTTGATTAGAAAATGCCTATAACAGCAGGAGTCGTGTCACACTGTCACTGGGAAGAATGCACAGACAATCATGCTCCACTGTCCAACCCACCATCCCAAAAAATGCATAAAACCCCATTAGACTATCAAAATTTAATGTGATTTGTAAACATGGTAAACGTGACGCAAGAAAAAGATTTTTTCACACAGGACATTGTTTGAATAGAAAGAATGTGCAAGGCTATGGGGGTAAAAGCAGGAAAATAGCCTTATGTCATAATGTCTATAGGAGAACAAGCATGAGGGGCTGAATGGCCTCCCTGTGATTCTCTGAATATGTGAAAATGATCATTTGTCTGACAGATGACTGTTCAGAGCAAAACCAGTTCACAACATGTTTCATCATTAACAGAAAATAACTATTTATTGTAACACACTTAACTTCAACTAGCGGCAGTGAAAAGGAAGATTTCCCAATCTACCTCTGTGCAACTTAAACACACAGACACACACACGCATACAGACACAGTCCCGCACACACAGACACATGCACACATACACAGACACATGCACACATACACAGACACACACACACGTACAGACACACACACACATAAACACACACATGCAGACACGCATACAGACACACGCACACACACAGACAGACAGACATACACACCTACACATTGACACACCAACGTACACACATGCAAGCACATTCACAAATTAAACAGAGGAAAGACAGACAGTTTGACAGAAACATTAAGAGCAGATAAAATATGGACAGGAATCTAAATTCTGAAAATCAAAAGTTCGGACCAAAGGATGGGTTAAATTATCTTTCACAGTTTCTTTTGACTTTTGGATCTTGATCAGGTGGATGGAGGGGAGGCAGATGGTTTTTAATTTAAATAATTGTGAGGTGCTGCATTTTGGAAAGGCAAATCAAGGCAGGACTTATACACGTAATAGTAAGGTCAGGGTTGTGTTGCTGAATAAACAGACCTTGGAATGCAGGTTCATAGTTCATTGAAAGTGGAGTTGCAGATAGATAGGATAGTGAAGAAGGTGTTTGGTATGTTTGCTTTTATTGGTCAGTGCATTGAGTATAGGAATTGGGAGGTCATGTTGCAACTGTACAGGACATTGGTCAGGCCACTATTGGAGTACTGTGTGCAATTCTGGTCTCCTTGCTATTGGAAGGATGTTGTGAAACTTGAAAGAGTTCAGAAAAGAATTACAAAGATTTTGCCAGGGTTTGAGGGTTAGAGCTATAGGGAGAGACTGAATACGTTGGGGCTGTTTTCCCTGGAGCGTCGGAGACTGAGGGGCAATCTTTTAGAGGTTTATAAAGCCATGAGGAACATGGATAGGGTGAATAGCCAACATTGTTTCCCCAGGATAGGGGTGTCCAAAACTAAAGGGCATAGGTTTAAGGTGAGAGGGGAAAGATCTAAGTGGCAACCTTTTCACGCAGAGGGTGGTATGTGTATGGAATGAGCTGCCAGAGGAAGTGCTGGAGGCTGGTACAATTACAACATTTAAAATATTTAAACTGGTTGAATATAGGAGTAGGATGGGCGTAGAGGGATAGGGGCCAAATGCTGGCAAATGGGACTAGATTAGTTTAGGATATCTGGTTGGCATGAATGAGTTATACTGAAGGGTCTGTTTCCATGCTGTACAGCTCTATGACTCTATGACTTTATAACAGTGACATTCTTGTTTGCAAAGTGACTGGGAGATGTAGAACCACACCCTTCCCCCATGTTCTCGGTCAATAATAAGCCTTTAATTAATATCAGTTAAAAAAAAACAAATTATTTGGTTATCGTCATATTGCTGTTTGTGGGATCTTACTGAGTGCAAATCAGCTGCTGTGTCTTCCTGTGTTGCGAAAATGGACAATTCAAAATATTTTGTTGAATGTGAAACCATATTAAGGTTTCCCGTTGTTATGAAAGGTGCTATTTAAATGCAAGCTCTTTTTCTCTCTCTTAATGCAATCATTGTTTTCCCATTAGCATTGTCAATGTTGTTTACAGCAAATGCTGGTTAGGGTGGAGGTTGGTTCCATTTGTTGGAAACTCCTTCCTATTGTTCAAAACGTCTGAGTCAGGAATAAGAGACCCTCCCATTTTAACAGGAAAATGGCAGCAGTTAAAATTTATCTACACCTAGTATCATAGCACGCAATGTATCAGAAATTTCATTGACTGTGTAAATTGCTGGTATCTACCTCGCTCTCATTTTTATTTTTGGTCACTTGTCCTAAAAATGCCAAGACGCCAGATCTTGTCTGATAGTGGTTCCTGCAAAACATCTCGGGTTAGCTTACTACTATAGGTATCATCACAGAATCCTCACAGTGGGGAAGGAAACCATTTGGCCCATTGTGTTCACACTGACCCTTCAAAGAGCAACTCTGTATCCTGCATTTGTCTTGGTCAATCCACTTAACCTATACCTTCTTAGACTGTGGGAGGAAACCAGAGGAATCCCACCCATGCACAGGGAGAACATGCAAACTCCACACAGACAGTCACCTGAGGCTGGAATCGAACCCAGGTCCCTGGTGCTGTGAGGCAGTAGGGCTAACCATGGAGCCACTGTGCTGTGTATCATGAGGATGAGCATTAGCAATTCAGAAATGAGCTGTTCTAAGAAGGGTAACTAGATCTGAAGCACTAATTCTGCTTTCTTTCCACAGATTCTGCCAGACTTGCTGAGTTTCTCCACATATTCCATTTGAGATTTCTAGCATCAGCAGCTTTTTTGTTTTATGACAGTGTTGAGTCTTACCTGGAGGCGAGAGATGTTGAAAATGCTCTGCAAGTCTGTGGAGAGAGGAAAAGATAAAACAGTCTGAGTCCAATCACTCTTCTTAAAGCTTCTCAGGATTCTGAAGGACAGTCATATCAAGCTTGTAAATTTAACTCTCATTCTGTCAGACCTATGACACTTTCTGATTTTATTTCCAAAGATTTACAGTATTTTGTTTTTACTTAGAGGCGTATATAAAAGCAGTTCTACCCAGCCTATTGAGACACTGACGGTGGTGTTTGAAGTTTGTTGATTGTAATTGACAAGGCAACAACGTGAGCAGGAACTGTTTTCTAAAGTGTTCCAGCCAATGAGATAAATAAAGGCAAACCACCAGAGATGTTGAATTTGCATTGGCTCCCTTTTGCATGGGCAAAGTTTGTACATCCATGTCAAACAGCAGATATGGCTTCAGGTTCACATCTCATCTGGAACAGCTGAATTCCTAGCTACCCCAAAGAAGTGATGTTGCTTATACAATATAACATAATATACTCTAATATATATTCAGCTTTGTATATTAAATCTATGTTGCATCCAGTTCTGAGGAAGAACCTTATCCTATTTGAAACATTCATGGTTAGGTGGATTGGCTTTGCTAAATTGCCCATGGTATCCAGGGATGTTTAGACTAGGTGGAAACGCCCAGCAGGTCAGGCAGCTTCCGAGAAGCAAGAGAATCGACATTTGGAGCATAAGTCCTGCATCAGGACTGAAACATTGATTCTCCTGCTCCTCAGATGCTGCCTGACCTGCTGTGCTTTTCCAGCACCACACTCTCGACTCTGATCTCCAGCATCTGCCGCCCTCACTTTCTCCTAGTCATGGGAAATGCAGTGTTACAGAGATAGGGTAGGGAAGGGGGGTCTGGGTGGGATGCTGTTCAGAGAGTCAGTGTGGACTCGATGGGCTGAATGGCTTGCTTCCATGCTGTAGGGATTTTATGATTAACTCTGCTTCTCTCTCCACAGATGCTGCCAGTCATGCTGAGTTTGTCCACCAATTTCTGATTCTGTTTCAGACTCTCAGAGCCTGCAATATCTTGCATTGAATTAACGTAATATTGCTTGTTCTTATCAAGCTGTTGTCATCTGTGTGTTTGGAAGCTGCTCAATGATAACACCAAGTAAGTGAAATGAAAAGGAAAAAGACTTGCATTTATATCATGATCTTTACAGTCATAGAGTCAAAGAGATGTACAGCAAGGAAACAGAACTCTTCAGTCCAACTCGGCTTTGGAAGTCACAAAGCATTTCACCGCCAGTGCTTTTGGGAGGATTGGAAGACATACTTTTAAGGTCAGAGGAGAAAAAGTTAAAAGGGACTTGATGGGCAACTTTTTCATACAGAATGGTTGGTATGCTGAATCCCTGAGGAAGTGGTCGATGCATTTAAAGGACATTTGGACAGGTGCATGAATAGGAAAGGTTTAGAGCAATATGGGCTAAATGAAGGCAAATGGGACCCCATTTAGTTTGGGAAACATGGTTAGCATGGATGAGTTGGACCGAAGGGTCTGTTTCCATACTGTGTGACTCTATGACTATGACTAAGTTGCCACTGTGGTAATGTGGGAAATGTGGCAGGAAATGGATTAATGACTGGGTAATGAGTTGTGGTGATGGTGGCTGAGGGATAAAAATCGGCCAAAATAGCTAACAGCTCCCTTGGGATTTGTTTTTATTGTACATCTATGTGAAACAGCAGATATGGCTTCAGGTTCACATCTCATCTGAAAGATAGCACAATTTCTGTACTACAGAACACAGCCAGCTTTGACCTTTTTGTTCAAGTCCCTGGGTGAGTCTTGAACCCACAACCATTGGCAACCGTTTTATAAAAGGACTAAAATGTGAGGTGGGCAATAAACATTTTCACACAGCAAGTAATCAGGGTCTGGAAAGGGCTGTCTGGAAACGTGGTGGAGGCAGGTTCAGTTGAGGCAATCAAGGGGTACTGAATTATAATTTAAAGAGAAGCAATGTTCAGGGTTACAGAGAAAAAGTAGAAGATTGGCACTAAATTGAAATGCTGAGAAAGAGAGAGTGCAGACACAATGGACTACATGGTCTCCCGTGGACCTTAATAATCTTGTGATTCTGAGTTGAGCCATAGCTGGCACCATAGAGTGCAATGAAGGGAGGTGAATGGATCTCCCAGTCAAGATGATGGATGGTCACTAGCAGGAGATGATTCTTTCCTCCGCTCAGTGAGGGACTGTTGAGATGAGCTCAGTGAGTTGGTGAAATGTATTCAACAACAACACCTTTTAAATCCCTGTAGTGTGGAAACAGGCCATTTGGCCTATTAGGTCCACACAACCATCCAAAGAGCATTGCACTCAGACCCACCACCTACCCTACCCCTATAACTCTGCATTTACCATGGCTAATCCACCCAGCCTGCACATCTTCAGTCCAAAGATGTGCAGGGTCAGGTGAATTGGCCATGCTAAATTGCCCGTAGTGTTAGGTAAGGGGTAAATGTAGGGGTATGGGTGGGTTACGCTTCGGCAGGTCGGTGTGGACTTGTTGGGCCGAAGGGCCTGTTTCCACACTGTAATGTAATCTAACCTAATCTAATATTGAAACTGCAGCACCCAGAGGAAACCCAAGCAGACATAGGGAGAATGTGTAAACTCCACACAGTCACCTGAGGGTGGAATCGAATCCAGATCGTGGGTGCAGTGAGGCAGCACTGAGCCACCATGCCAAGCTAATCTTTACTCTGCATAAAAACAAAATGTGAAATCTAAGATACTCTGAGGCTGTATGTTCGATATTGTCTAATCAGCTTATTCAGAGATATTATTAAACATCTCTTGAGCAGGTAAGGGCTTGAGCTGAGGCTTTCTGGCTCAAATGTAGACAGTACCGCTGCTCCACCAGAGCCCTTGAAACTGTGTGTCAATGGTATCTGAGTGATAATGTTCAGATAAGGGGCATTGTTTAATTAAGTGTTTAGAGCACTTATAGAGAGAGACTCAAATACCAGCAAAATACTGCAGATGCTGGAAATCTGAAATAGAAACAGGAAATGCTGGAGAAACTCAGCAGGCCTGGGAGCATCTGTGGAGAGGGAAATAGAGGTAATGTTTTAAACCCAATGGCTTTACTTTGGAACTGAAAGAGAGGCTGCTGGGACATGGGAGACTGCAGTTGTTGGTAGGAGGCTGACATATTCAGTTGCTGTGTTCTGTAAAGAAACCTTTAAGGTGAGAAGTGTTAGTGTCTAATTTCATCCATTTCCAACTGGCTTGGGATTGAATTCACAATGTAGGCTGTACATACTGCAGGCTCCATGAACCAGGATTGGACATAGAACCTGCTTGAGGGGCCGAACAGCCTTACCTCTGCTGCTATATGTTCCTAAGTTTTTATGTGTGGCATAAAATCAGCTGGGGTACCCCATGTTAGGTTTCCAGCATTCCTATTTGGGTATGGTGTGTATGTAAACAGACGAAGTGATGAGGACAATGTTGAGTTGGTTTGTTGATGCACCCTGGGCATAGATTATGGTCTGCTCTCCACTGCAGAGGTGAATGGTCTGACACTGTGCGTGTCAATGTGTGTGTATAATGTGAGCTGCCACCACATTAAATTCAAATAATTTATTTTGTTTATTTGCAAGTAACCTTTGATTGACAAGTGTTAATAATTACTGCTCGCACCCCGATGACTCAGCAGGCAGTGCTAGCCTGGGCTCAGTGGGTAATGCTCTCTCTCTCTCTCTCTCTCTCTCTCACTCACACGCACCCCCATCACAAGTTTGTAGGTCAAGCCCTGCTTCAGAGACCTGAGCATGTAATCTACATTGACACTGCGCTGGGGGAGTTCAACACTGTTGGAGGAGTGTGCCTATTTGGATGAGATTTAAACTGAAGTCCCTTTTGGATGATTGTATAAGATCCTGTGACATTGAAGAGCTATGGTAGGGGAGTTCTTTCTGTGTTGCTGGAAAAGCGCAGCAGGTTAGGCAGCATCCAAGGAGCAGGAGAATCGACGTTTTGGGCATGAGCCCTTCTTCAGCTGCCTGACCTGCTGCGCTTTTCCAGCAACACATTTTCAGCTCTGATCTCCAGCATCTGCAGTCCTCACTTTCTCCTCGAGTTCTTTCTGTGTCCTGGCCATTATTTCTTCTCTCAACAACATTCCCAAAGCTCTCCATCACTGGCTCCCATTCCTCGGGTCCGGGTCTGTTGTAGACTAATTGACTGAGATCCATTGGATGATTTGTCCATCAATGGTTTATCATTGTTAGCCAGTCTGACAATCTCCAGGAGTGAAGACCATGTCTCTGTAAGGGAGGAACATTTCTCTCTTCCACAGAACATTGGAGTCTCTGAGACTCAGAGAGCTTGCAACAGGCAAGAAAGTGGTCACAATCGCATTAGCCATCATCTTATTGGAAGCTGGAGCAGGCTCAATGAATGGCCCACTCCTGTGTCTTGTGTTTTCTCATGTCCTTACTTTCCTGCCTTGTCGCTATTTCCCTCAATTCCCCAACCTTGAAAAAATTAAAAGTGACCAGATCCAGATTTGGGCCAAGGATTACGGTGGGGTGGGTGCAAGGGAAATATTTATCTGTGCAACAAGTGGCAACAATCTAGGGCTGACAGGTGGTGCAAGTGGAATCAGTCACATATTTTGACAGGAAATTGGATGGGCCCAAGGCAAGTGAAGGGAGAGCAGAGTACAAATCTATGAGTTTGGTGAATGAGCATGTCAGGAGAAGACAGGAAGAAGGTTCTCTTTTCTTTTTGCCTCCTTTTATCAGCCTCCAGGAATTGAAAAGCTGCACAAGAGGAGAGAAGAGAGCAGGACCTGAGATATTGGCAGTATATCTGGGCCCAATAACTGGGACCCAAGGCACTAAAGGGCTCATGGAGCTCAGATCTGGGTGGAGACCAGGGCCAGTGCTAGAGGAGGTGGAGGAGGGGGGGGACTAAATTATTGTCCTGTGACTGCAAATGAGGCAGGTAAGAGGACCCAGAGAACAGGAGTCCAGGACCCTCAGCAATTGTCCAGCAGACTTGAGTTTATTTCTACTTGATTGGACATTGAACATGAAGGTTGTGCTAACTGATCGATGTACTGTAGGGAGGGGAGTTGAACGGAATGTAGTGGTTGTAGTGGGACATTACAGTGTGGAGGATTGACACTGTTCTTTGTAGAAGGAGCATGATTGCAGATGGATGTGTGTGACAGGGTTTGTGACACCAGTTCTGGTTTGAAGAGGAATTCTCAGCGAGAGGGATAGGAACAAGTGGTCATGGTTCACATTATCTGGAGGTGCCAGTGTTGGACTGGGGTGGACAAAATTAAAACTCACACAACACCAGATTATAATCCAGCAGGTTTATTTGGAAGCACTAGCTTTCAGAGCGCTGCTCCTTCATCAGGTGACTGTCACAACCACCTGATGAAGGAGCAGCGCTCCGAAAGCTAGTGCTTCCAAATAAACCTGTTAGACTATGATCTGGCGTTGTGTGATTTTTACCATTGTCCACATTGGTACCGATAACATAAGTCAAACTGAGAAAGTAGTCCTCTTAAGAGACTATGATAGTTTAGATGCTATGTTGAAATACAGAATCACAAAAGTTGAAAATAATCTTTGACTAACTACCTGAGCCACATGCCAGTTGGCATAGAGTGAATACCATGAGTGAAATTAATATATGCTCAGAGGCTGGGGTAGAAGGATTGAATTCCAATTCACGAGGCACCAGCCCCAGTACTGGGGAAAGAAGACTCTGTACCATTGGAAAGTCTCTGCCTGAACCGTGTTAGAACACGCAGCTACATGGTGAGGGAAATAGAAGGAGCTTTACAAAGTCCAGTAAGGGATCAGTGGTGAGTTGATGAAGTAAACAAAGGGGTAGAATCATGACAGGAGAGGAAACTAATAATATCAGAAACGAAGGTTGGAGAATGGCCATAAAACGCCGAAGAAAAATGATGAAGACAAGAAGTTATAAAAATAACAAAAAGACAAAACTAAAGGCTCTGTGTCTGAGTCCGTGTAAGATTCAGAGCAAAGTGAATGATTTGCCAGCACACATTGAAATAAATAAACATGATCATAGACATTACAGTAACATGAAAAGGATTGGGTGCTGAATGTTGAAGCGTAAGTGATATTCAAGAAGAATACAATAGATAAAGATGAAGGGGGAGTGCTGTTAATTAAGATTTACACTGGTCAAGAGATTACCTCATTTCAGGAAGTCAGGAGATAGAATTGGTTTAGGAAGAGATGAGGGATAATGGGGAAAGGAGTCACAAGTAGGAGTGGTCTCAGTCTCCTAACAATGACCATGATTTAAGAAACAAAAAGAAGTGCTGTGTTCTTGTCATAAAGTTTTGCTAAGAATCACAGGAGGTTTTAGTCTACATGTAGAACCAAAAAAACTCAGAGTTGCAATGAGAGCCTGCATGAGGCATTTATAGACCCTTCTGAGATAATTTCTTCAACAGTATGTTCTGGGATTAACCAATGAGCATGTTATATTAGGGTTAAACTAGACTTGGTATCATGCAATGTGGTCTATGAACTTTGTCATCAAACAGCTTGTTCCTCGGCCAGTATTGATCACTGTAAGTGATGTTAAATTTCATCATTAAAACTGTCTTTGCTGAGAAGTTCCTGCCAAGGTAAGAGAATTGATCCACATTTCCAGTGGCTCAGCATGGATCTTCATCGTCAGGGGGACAGTAGTGTGCAGTAGCAGCAGGCTCGGAAACAAGCCCTCAACACTGCAGAGGCAAGTGTGTAAAGTACTGAGCCTCATTAACTGTGAGATCTGTGATCACATTATTGAATCGATTCTTGCTTTGACAAGAGACAAATCATATCACTCAGTAGTAATTGGGTGTTAATGATCACTTGCTCAACTGATTGACGAGGTCACAACTTTGTCTCAAGTTTCATTTTGACTTGATTTGCTTTCTGATTTTTCAGTTACAGTGCTATGTTTTCAATCTTGGCTACACTCTGATTCTAGAAAAGTTCTTTCACCAGTGAGATCACAACGATGACATCTATTCCTGTCCAAACTCGAGATTAGAGGTGTCCCCAGACAGTAGCAGCAGAAAATACCTTGGGCATCCATATCAATCCTGATACAAGAGCTATGTAGGAAAACCAAACTGGAATAGGAAGCTGTCTCCTGCACATTCCACACTCTGGTGCCATGCCAGGGAGTTGACACAGACTCTAACTGAAACTTGGATGTGGTACTGAGGGAATGTTGCACGGTTAGCTGAGCAGTTTGTATAATGTTACACTGAGCTTCCAACTAAGGTATTGGTTGTTATAAAGGTTAGCGTTGCCCAAGACGTGCTAGGGAATTCTCCCCAGTGTCCTGACTGATATTTATACCTTCCTAAACTTTACAGGAACAGATAATCAGTTCATTATCATACAGCCACTGAGTCATATAGCACAGAAACTGACCCTTCAGTCCACCTGCCCATGTTGTCAATAATCCCAAACTAAACCTGTCCCAGAAGCCTGCATTTGGTCCATATCCTGCCAAACATTTCTTATTCATGTATTTACAACTTAAACCCTCCACTCCTGGTAAATCTCTTCTGAATCCGCTCCAGCTTAATTATATCCTGACCAGAACTGGACACACTATTCCAGAAGAGGCCTCACCAAAGTCCTGCACAATCTCAACAAGACTTCCCAACTCCGATACTCAAAAGGTCTGAACAATGAAGGCAAGTGTGCCAAACACCTCGACTACCCTGTCTATATGTGACACAAACTTCAAGGAATTATGTGCCTGAACCTTTAGGTCTCTCTGTTCTACACAAGGCCTTCCTTTTAACTGGATAAGTCCTGCCCTTGTTTGTTTTATCAAAATGCAATACCTCGCATTTATCCAAATTAAACCCTCCTCAGCCCATTGACCCGATTGATCACGATCACTTTGTAATCTTGAGTAACCTTCTTCCCTGTCCACTCTACCTCCAGTTTTGGGGTCATCTGCAAATTTACTAACAATGCCTATGTTCTCATCTAAATTTTTCTTTCTTCATTATTCATTGATGGGATGAGGACATAGCTGGCTAGGACAGCATTTATTGCCCATCCTTAATTGCCCAGAAGGTAGTTAAGAGTCAACCACATTTGCTGTGGGTCTGGAGTCACATGTAGGCCAGACCAGGTAAGGATGGAAGTGTCCTTCCCTGCAGGACATGAGTGAACCATACGGGTTTTTCCAGCAATAAACAATGGTTTCATAGTCATCATTAGACCCTTAATTCCAGATTTTTGTTGAATTCAAATTCCACTCTCTGCTGTGGCAGGATCTGAACCTGAGTCCCCAGAACATGACCTAGGTCTTTGGATTAATAGTCCAGTGATAATACCACTAGGCTATCACCTCCCCATTATTTATGCAAATTATTACTTGACTGTCTGTGGGAGCTTCCTGTATACAAATTGGCTCCAGTGTTTTCTCTACTTTATTATACTACAATAAAATATTTTGTTAGCTGTAATGAGCTTTGCGATGTTCACTGGGTGGGAAAAATGCTATTGAAATGCAATTTTCTTTTCTGTAGTACAAACTGTTCAACAGAGAGAGGGAGTATCCATTGACTGATATGATCTGAGATAAGAAGTTCAGCAGAGTGTCTGAGTGTTGCATTAAAGTTGTGTAAGCAAAAAGCTGCAGATGCTGGAAATCTGAAAGAAAATAAGCAAATGCAGAAACCCCCATCTGGCAGCATCCGTGGAGAGAGAAAAACAAGTAATAGGCTGGGTCTGTATCCATTGGAATCGAGAAGAATGAGATGTGATCTTATTGAAAACATTTCAGATCCTGAGGGGACTTGACAGGGTGGATACTCAGCAGATTAGAAACAAAAACAGAAATTGCTGGGAAAATTCAGCAGGTCTGGCAGCATCCATGGAGAGAAAGCAGAGTTAATGTTTCGGGTCCAGTGAGGACGATGCTGGCTAGGACACTTATTGCCCATCCCTAATTGCCTAGAGGGCAATTAAAAGTCAACCACATTGCTGTGGGTCTGGAGTCACATGTTGGCCAGACCAAGTAAGGATCAAAGCTTCCTTCCTGAAAGGATTAGTGAACCATATGGGTTTTTCCCAACAATAGTTCTGAGGAAGGGTCGCTGAATCTGAAACATTAGTTCTGTTTTGTCTCTTCGGATGCTGCCAGACCTGCCAAGCTTTTCCAGCAATTTCTGTTTTCGTTCCTGCCTTCCAGCATCGGCAATTCTCTCAGTTTTTTGTTTGACACTGAGAGGGTGTGATGCAGACTAGAACCAGGGGAAAGCTTAAAAACAAGGGTCCTTCCAGTTAAGAGAGAGATGAGGAGAAGTGTGTTACCTCAGAGAGTAATCAGTCTTTGGAACTCTTCCCCAGCAATAATGAAAGGTGGTTGTGAATATTTATTTCAGAAAGATTTGGATAGATTTTTGATAACGAGGGATTCTAAGGATGTGGGGGTGGCTTTGTGGGGGTGGGATGTAATCAGTTGGAAGAGCAATGAGTGTCAGGCCACAATCAAATTAACCATAATTTTATCAAATAGTAGAGCAGGCACAAGGGGCTGAATGGCCTGCTATGAAGTTGTGTATTCCTACACAAAGTAGCTGTAGTTCCAGAGGGCCATATGACTGCTCTCTCATTAGAGAGAGAAAGAGAGGGACAGAGACAGAGATAGAGAGAAAGAGAGAGAGGACTTAGGGTCACCATGCCTTATACGAGGGGGGAGGTTTAGAAGGAAAGTCCAAGGATGAGAAACATCAGTGATGAGGAAAAATTGGAGAGGTTGGGACTCAGCAATAATGAAACTCAGTTGACAAAAGGTGCTATGGTGGCTCAGTGGTTAGCACAACTGCATCACAGTGCCAGGGACCTGGGTTCGAATCCAGCCTTGGGTGACTGTCTGTGTGGAGTTCGCACATTCTCCCTGCATCTGTGTGGGTTTCCTCTGGGTGCTCTGGTTTCCTCCCATAGTTTAAACATGTGTAGGCTAGGTGGACTGGCCAGAGGAAATGTGACGTTACACCGGTCGGATGGGATGCTCTTCGGAGGGTTGGTGTTGTCTCGATAGGCCAAATGGCCTGCTTCCACACTGTCGAGATTCTGTTCTATGATTCTACTGACGCTCATTTGAAGAGCCAGTGCAGATATGATGGGCTGAATAGCCTTCTTCTTCACTTTGACACGTCTGTGATCCTGTGACCCACAAACCTGTGATGGTGGACGTGAGAGAGAGAGTGTGTTACCCTCTGAGTTCTGGTTAGCACTGCCTGCTGAGTCATCGGGGTGCGAGCAGTAATTATTAACACTTGTCAATCAAATTTATCTTGTAAATAAATGAAATAACTCATTTGAATATGATGTCGTAGCGACTCACTTTATACACAAATACTAACACGCATAGTCCCAGACCACTCACATACAGGATGTCGACACATATTCTATCCAAGGTAAGAAAGAGATTAATAATTGAGTGCTTCAGGCAATAACTTCTATGATACACAGGGGAAATATGTAGCTTATCCTGAAAGTCCAACTTATTTGCTTGAAAAGTTCCAGCAACATTTGGTTGTGTATGCATCCTTTCCAATAAATGACTCAGACTATGTACAGGCAGGCGAATGCAGAGTGGGATTTGAATATTCGGAGTAATGGTGATCAATTTCTTGTTTCAACTTTGTAATAACCTTCTCACCTGTCAGCAGTGGGCTAGATAGTTTCATTTTCTAAATCTAAAAGTGAATTCTTGCTTTTTCAGTTTGATCCATTAATTTGTTTCTGAATTTTGTGTACGTGTGGCTGACCAGACGAAGTTTTAACCTCTACATTGCTCAGGGTGACGTGTTGAACTGAAAAGAAAAATTCTGATAAGTCATTCTGGAAGTACATGATAAAAGTTCAGTAAATGTTTCTGCAAGTTGCAGAAAAGGACGAGAGAGTGATATAGAAATGGGGGTTGGGTGGTAAAATGAGAAAGAGAGAGGGAGTGAGACAGAAATAAGTTCAGATAGGGAGAAGAGGGGGAAGGATGTGGAGGGGAAGGGCGAGAGAGGAGGAGGTGAGGTAAAAGGGGGAGAGGAAGTGTCAGAGGGGTGAGGCTGAGAGAGGGAATAGGGTTAAAGGAAAGAGAGTTCAGGGAAGGAGAGGAAAGAGTGAAAGAGGGGTGATAAAAAGGCTTGGGTGAGAGGGAAAGAAGGAAAGGAGAAAGGGGGAGAGAGAAAGGGGCATGGGTGAGTAGGGCAAGATATGGAGAGAGGTGGGTGGGAGAAAACACAATGGAAGGGTGAGTGGTGAAAGGGATGGAGAGCGGAATCTGTGTGGTGTAAGTGAGGAAGATGGAGTTTGATTTAGATAAATGCGAGGATTTGCATTTTGGTAAGACAAACAGTGCAGGACTTACACAGTTAATGGCAGGACCCTGGGCAGTGTCATTGAACACAGAGACCTAGGGGTCCAGGTACATAGTTCCTTGAAAGTCCACAGGTAGACAGGATGGTGAAGAAGGCAGTTAGCATGCTTACCTTCATCGGTTAGAGCACTGAGTGCAGGAGTTGAGACATCATGTTACAGCTTTACAAGACATTAGGAAGGACTCATTTGGAGTACTGCATACAATTCTGGTAGCCCTGCTATAGGAAGGATGTTATTAAACCACAAAGGGTGTGAAATGATTTACAAGGCTATTAGTGAGACTAGAGGGATTGAGTTATATGGAAAGGCTGGCCAGGTTGGGACTTTTCTCCCTGGAGCGTAGGAAGGTGAAGTGTGACCTTTGGCGGTTTATAAAATCATGAGGGACATGGATAAGGTGAATAGCCAAGGGTAGGGGAGTCCAAAACAAGAGGGCATAGATTTAAGGTGAGAGGGGAGATATTTTAAAGGGACCTGAGGGGTAAGTTTTTCACACAGAGGGTGATGCATATATGGAATGAGCTATTAGAAGAAGTGGTGGAGGTGGATACAATTACATTATTTAATAGATCTTTGGACAGGTACATGGATAAGGAAAAGGTCAGAGTGATATTGGCCAAAAGCTGGTAAATGGGACTAGTTCAGTTTCAGACAGCAGGTCAACATGGACTTGTTGGGCCAAAAGGTCTGTTTTGGTGTTGTACGACTCTATGTCCTTAAGAGAGGGGGGTTGGAGTGTGGTAGAGGAGGAAAAGAAGTGATGGGAGGGATTGAGAAAGGGGAAAGAAGGTGCAAGGAGGGGGTGATAGTGGATGAGAAGGAGGAGGAGGAGTGAAGGAGAGAGAGAGGGAAAGGGGGGTGTATTAGAGTAGGGAAGGAGGAATTCGAGAGAAGGAGGTGGTTGAGAGCAGATTATATATTCTGCAGATGACCATTTTAAGTGAGTGACAGTAGCCTAATATGCTTGATGCATGGATGTGCGTGCACACCTGTATCAGTGTGTAACAGAGCGTGGTACATGGGATTGTGTGAGTAAATTTGCCAATGTGCTTGTATACAAGTAGATGGGCGTGTTTGCAAACTGAGTGTGCTTTAGGAGTGAGTCTGTGTGTCGTATGGATGTACAGGAGACAGGGGAAAGATGTCCTGTGTTTTAGGGGCTCCTGTGTGGGGAGTGAGTGCAAGATTTCTGAGCACTGCTTCTTTGAACTGGGAAATTTCTGCCCCATATGCAGCAGGGCGGTTTCCGGAGAAACTGTTTCGTTGTGGCACATCTAATGTAAGATGTGTCATTTCACTTTCCATGTCGGCTGACTAACTGGCTGATAATTTGGAAGGTGGATTCCCCTGCTGGTTAGGAAGGAATGTGTTCAACTCGGATCCTGTTCATGACCAAGTCTGAAGCTTGCTGAGATCAACCTTTACCACCTCAGCTGACACATAATAATGTTGCGCATGCAACAACAACACTTATTCATGTAGCATCTTTGGTGTAAGAAAATGCCCCATGATGCTTCATAGGAGATAATGAAGTAAAACACAGCACTGAGCCATATAGGGAGGTGGTGGTATAGCAATAATGTCACAGGCTTAGAAATCCAGAACTCCAGGCTAACGTTTCAGGGACATGGGGTTTGAATCCCAAAGTGGCAGATGGTAAAATTTGAATTTGTTGAAAATCTGGAACTGAAAGCTAATCTAATGTCAATTGTCATAAAAACCCATCTGATTCACTTTCGGGAAGGAAATCTGCCATCCTCACCTGGTCTGGCCTACATGTGACTACAGATCCATGTGGTTGACTCTCAACTGCCCTCTGGGCAATTAGGGATGGGCAATAAATGCTGGCCCAGCCAGCGTCACTCATATCCATGAATGAATAAAAAATTTGAGGAGATGTTAGGTCAGATCACAAGACGCTTGTTCGAAGAGGTAGATTTGAAGGCGTGCTGTAAAGGGAGGAGTGGAGAGGGCATCCTGGAGGTGAGGGGCTCAGCAAATTAAGGCACAACCACTAATAGTGGAGCAATTAGATTGGAGATGCACAGGACGGAGGTAAATGGAAGAGACCAGTTACCTTGGACGGTCATGGAGCTGGAGGGGATTAAAGAGATGGGGAGGGCTGAGGGATTTGGCATCAAAGGCAAGGATTTAAAAAATCAAAGCAAAAATAAAAATAAAGCCACATAACATGGATTGGGCATGACACTGGCTACCAGCACAGGGAGTGCCACACTGCCAGCAATGCTGTTTTTCAAATACAATGTCAAACTGGGGCTTTACCCCACCCTGTCTCTCTGGTGGAGGTGTAAGATCACATGCTGCACTTTTCCCCAGGGCTGACGTGTCTAAGACCAGAGGGCACAAGTTAAAGGTGAGGGGCAAATGGTTTAGAGCAGACCTGAGAAATGTGATAAAAATATGGAATGCATTATCTGAGAGGGTGGTGGAGGCAGGTACTCACATAACATTTAAGAAGCATCTGGATGAGCACTTAACATACCGGAGCATAATAGGTTATGGACCAAGTGCCGGTAAACAGGATTAGTGTAGTTTGGTGTTTGCTGGTCAGCATAGGGCCTGTTTTTTTGTTGTATGACTCTGTGACTAGTTTAAAGTTTAAGAGAGTTCTCCAAATGTATCCCTCTACCTATGAAATCAAATGGCTTGGTCACTAATCTTATTGTTGTCTGTGGGAGCTTGCTGTGTACAAATCGGTTGTCAAATTGCCTTCATTCCCACAGGAACATTATCTCAATAAGTCTTTCAAGTATATCCAAGGCTGAGATAGCCACACTTTTAATCAGGAAGGCAATCAAAGGATGGAGGGCAAAGACAGGAAAATGGAGTTGACGATTAGTGGATCTGTCCCGATCTCATTCTTGGCAGAACAGACTCTAATGGCGTACTTCTGCGCTTGAGTTTTATGGGCTGTCTTTACAGGCTGTGAAATACTTTGGAATGTAAACCGAAATGTTGATGCAAGTTGTTTCTTTCCCTCCATTGAATCTGCATCTGTGTAAATTCCAGCTGTTTAGATCTCTCTGGGGCTAGCGGTGGTTGGGCCAGAGGGAGGGGTGGAGTTGTTGGATAGGGAGGTTTATCAATAACAAGTGTGTGTCTGTGTGTGTGTCTGTGTGTGTCTCTGTGTGTGTGTGTGTGTGTCTGTATGTCTGTGTGTGTGTGTGTGTGTGTCTGTGTGTGTCTGTGTCTGTATGTCTGTGTGTGTCTGTGTGTCTGTGTCTGTGTCTGTCTGTGTATGTCTGTG
>NW_025211789.1:0-2718 GCF_004010195.1 Chiloscyllium plagiosum
TATGGCAAAAGAGAAACTGGATTCAAAGTAGTGTTACTACAATTATATTGCCATGATGTGGATGAACCAGTATTGGATTAGGGCGGATAAAGATTTAAAAAATCACACAACACCAGATTATAGTCTAACAGTTTTATTTTGAAGTACAAGCTTCTGGAGCACTGCTCCTTTGTCAGGAAGCTGCCGAAAGCTTGTGCTTCAACTAAACCTGTTGGTCTATAACAAGTGTTTTGTGATTTTTAACTTTTTAAAATTAGATAAGATCTTCGTTCCTCATCTCAAGTATTATGTCCAGTTTTGTTCGACTTACTTCAGGAAGGATTTGCTGGCATTGAAGACACATCTGACGAAGCTCATTCGGTTGATTCCAGGATTGAAATGTCTGTCGTACGAAGAACAGTTACTTCGCTTCTGCTTGTACGAGCTGGAGTGAAGAAGACTGAGGAAGAATCTGATTGGCACAAAGAAAGTATGAAGGGTATTCATCAGGTGGATATTGGAAAGGTGCCCCTTGTGAGACAGTTCTCGAACAAGTAGTCATAGATATAAGGTGAGGGTAGGTAGGCTTAAAGTTCAGTTGAGGTGAAACTACTCTCAGAGTATTGTACACTTGTGAACTCATTACACCAGAGTGTCGTGGAGGTAGAATCAATCATCGATTCAAGATTGAAATAGATATTTTTCTGATGATGATCAGGGTTAGGGCTGTGGGCACAAGCAGGCAAATGAGATCAGGGTTAGATTGGCCATGATCACATTAAACTTTGCAGTGAGTCGAAGAGATGATTTTCCTATTCCCACTGCTACTTTCCATTTTGTTCTGCTCTTGTTACAAATGTAGTTCTTGGGATTTTATTCACCATTGGTTGTTGGGATGTCAGGAGCCAAGGGGTTTGGTTGACGGAAGTGCAGGTTGCTCTGTGTGTCCGGGAAAAGACATTAATGTGGACAAAAGACCGCGGTAAGCCCTTGCTGATTGCCAGACAAGGTCTGGTAAATGGGTGGACTTTCCCCGTTCTCAATTCCTGATGTTTAGTTGCCATGACTAAATCAAATCGAAACGCTACAGTCAGACAGATAATCGATAACTAACATGCCGATTTCATAATAAAGGGACAAATGAACATTTTGATAAGAAGTAAACATTTCGCCATTCTTTTGAGATTTAATGATTATTTTCTGCAACTGTAGGCTGGGAAATGGGTTACGGGACTCCTAATGACTTCAACATTGTAGCAACTTGATAGGTTTGATACTGAGTACAAAATATCACATTATCAATTCAATTGGAATGTGGCCATAATCTATATCTTTGGAAAAATATTTTAATGTGTTGTGGAAGAATGCAAACTTCAGAAAGGTTAGAAATGGAAAACACGAAGTGGATATGATTCTATAAAGAGGTTTAGGTGAGTCTTTGGATCAAAGTTGGGAAAATATGCCTGTTGGAGCACGTTGACGAGTTGAATGGAAAAGCAGTGAAATATTTCAATGGCTAGATTGCGAAACTGAGGCAGAAGGAATGGGGCACCCGGGTCAACAAAAACAAACTGCATGAACGACAAGCTTTTTGGGAGGCAACATAAATGTTGAACTATTTTTAAACCGATTTTATTTCGAAGTAGATAAGTTAATTCGAAGTTTTACAGATTGATGATGAGACCACTTTCACTTTAAAAGTATATCTCCTTGTTATTGAACCTTCGGGTAATCGGAATAGATGCTCTTTGTTCACCCTGTCTATGCCCCTCGTGCTGTTGGACAGGAAGTCGTCTCAACCTCCTCTGTTTCAAAATCAAATCGAGCTTCTACTCAGTTTGAGCCCTCTCTTGTCTTGTTACTCCTCAAAAACAAAACCTCGCATTTATCAGTGTTCAATTTAATCCGGAATTGATGTGGCCACCCAAAAAAAAAACAGTTTATACCCTCCTCTAACTGAACACTTGCCCCCTCACGGTGAGCCACACAGCGAATCGTTGTGTCAACCGTACCATTGTTTATCAATACACCCAAACACCATCTGTCACGTTCACATTATCATAATTTATGAAGCTCATAAATAAGCCTTGATTTTCTTCCCGTGCTTCAGATGTTATTCACAGAAGAAGAATTGAGAATTCATGTTTCTTGTTCTTCATATGTTGGTGAATTTACAGCGTGATGCAGTTGAGGTCTTTTTCTGAGGGAGCCACAAATTCTATATTGGACATGGAGCTGAATTCCCTTTTTATACTTTGCCCTTCGGTATGCTTTATTCATATGGTAGAAATTAAAAATAAGGAAAGATCATATTGTTGGGACTGTACTATATGCTGCCCAATGGCAAGAAAGAAATTGGGAAACAAATTATGTCATGATTTCTCAGATATTTGTAAGAATAATAATATTGGAATAACGTGCAATTTTAATATTTCAAACATTGACTTGGACTACCATAGTGTTGAAGGTTTGGTTAGTGAAGCATTTGTCAAATGTGTAAAATAATTTCTTTGCAATCAATGCGTGCTTGTCCCTACGAGAGACGGAGCAAATTTAGAACTTCCTTTATGCAATAGACAGGTTTGGTGATTGAAGTAAATGTGGGTGAACAATTTTAATGGTATGAGACGAAGACTTTCATCTTTTGGTTGAGTAGACAGTTAACAATCTGACAAGTAGATGTGTTCAACAGTGTGCCGACAAGTGTATAGAGGGGATAGATTTCCTAGGAGAGTGAAG
>NW_025211789.1:18253-24933 GCF_004010195.1 Chiloscyllium plagiosum
CACTATAAATGCCGGAGGAAACATCACAGAAGCGCTTCACAGGAGGCTCCCAAGCACTGAGGATGTCACCTAGACAGGGGACGAAACGTCTGCAACACAAATTCCCAGTTCGGCGAACAGAACCACAACATTTACATCAGGTCCTCAAATTTGTAAAACAACCAATGTTGCTTAAGATTTTTTTTGGTTGCTGCATGGCCACAAAAGTTCCAGCCCTGCCTGTGCATAAATCACACCACACCTTTTGAATTGTGCAGCTGATCAAAATGATTTAAAGGGGCCAGGCATGGAAATAAAAGAAAAACACATTTTACAATGAGGAATAATGATCTGAAACTCACGTTCCCCACTTAATTGCATTAGAAAATATTCATCCATTTCCAGTGTTGGGAGAACTTTTCTAAACAATCTCCTAAAGTATTTTCTTGATAGGAAGTACCATTTATTATCACACACTATAATTGACAGGAAAATAGGTCATGACAACAGGAAGCCTGGACATTGAGAGTTCCAAAGTACTAAAGACTTTTTTTAAATTAAGTTCGAAAGGAAAAAGGTTAGTATCAAGGAGTTCAACACAGATGTTAATATTTTTATACAAACAATATCTATTAGTAGTTCTTAAAATTCAAATGTGAAACAGCTCTACAAACATGATGCATTGAGCAAGATCCTATTAATTACTTAAAATTAAATTTATTAGAATGAAATTTCTTTACCTTTTTTTTCTAAACTAGCAATTCCTTCTGCACCACACACATTGGTACTGGAAGCCTGTTCAGAGAAACTAGCTTTAAGGTTGTCAAGGCTATTTGCAGCAGACAGGTTTGCTGGAGTTGATGGAACAGAGGGCAGTGAAGAGATTGCAGATCTATTTGGTTGGGATGCATTGATGACAACAGCTTGAGGCTTGTAGCAAGATGGCAGCGCAAAAGGAGGCATCGCAGCAATCAGCAAGGCTCGCACATCATCTGCCTGTGGGTGATGGCAATTTACAAGAAACATCAGTTCAAACTATTCTTCAATTGAAATGACAAACTGTCCCAGCTTAAAGCTCAGACTTTGATAGAGAGGGCTATAATTGGTTACAGCAATAAATTCATATCTTCAAACAAGTGAAAGGGACAAAGTCATTTCAAGAAAACTCTTCTAGGAAATTAGTCTTATCTTGATGAATAACTGCAAATCAAGTTATAATTGTTAAAGAATATATTGAAAACACCTTTCTGCGGTATGATGTTACAATAAAACTTAAAATGTTAGGTGGATATCATTAAATTACACAATGAAATAGTAATGGTCATTTCTTTTTTAAGCCAAAAAAAACTTTTCCAGTGTGTTATTGCATCATTGTTCTAAGATTAGTAGGAAGATACAATTGTACTGATATCATGTGCACAAATCGTCTGAATTAATACTTTCATGCAGATCCAGCTTGTCAAGAAAAAAACCCGTAATCCTCTGCTTTATCCACAAAACAATGTAAATATCTAATTATTTCATTTTTATTCACTTTCATTTATAAATGACAATTTATAAATGATCATATCACAAGAATTATAAAATATGTTAAAAACATTTACCTTAATTGAATACTTACAGTGACTAGGTCTAATGGAGTTTGCCCTTCCTGATTTTTCATTGTGGGGTCAGCTCCATGTGCTAGCAATAGCGCACACAGTTGCGTCCGTCCTTTCTGGGCTGCTTCATGAATGGGAGTAAAAGCCCATTTGTCTGTTGCATTGACGCAAGCATTATATTTTATTAACATGGCTGCTACATCTACATGCTGGAAGAAAACAAAAAGCATGTTAGTTACAGTTTTGTTCAAAATTAAAGTAAAATAAAATAGTGCATTTACTTGATTGACATTCACATTACCTACAATAGACAACACCAAGTATGAAAGCACTACATAAAGAAAGACTCCATCAAGAACAGCGCACAGAAAATTATTTCAGGGTATCAAATCCCATCAACAGATATACATGATCACCACTTGCCACTTCTAATGTCCATGATCTATAAAGTAGCTCCACTTAATATCTTACTTCAATTTGTAATACATTCAGAGGAACTAATTGAACAGTCCCAGAAGAACAACAACTGAGTGCTGGAATAAAACAATGATTTTAGGTTGGCTCACCTAACTTTAATTATTTACTGGATTCCCATTTTTAAGCAATCATATTCATCTTTGTTGGATTAGATTTATCTCCCAATAGAATTACACTCTTGTTGACAGTAAGATACCAAAATACATTTTTGCCCAGGTCAACACCAAGCAAGGAAAAAAAAATTGATGAGAGAACCCCAAATTAGAGATTTAATATTGCTACTTTTTATTTCTTTCCAACCATTAATAATTAAAGAAGTTAATAATGAGATGGATTTGTCATAGAGTGGCAAACACACTCAGATTGGCACTTTGGGTTTTAACATTAACAGTGAGCTTCACATTTTGGAAAGTGGATTCTGATGAGGGATCCTTCAGAAATGGGGAATGCAAACCTGACAGATCCCTTGTAATGCAGGACAGTTGTGGAAGGCAAACCATATCTACTTTTCACAGCAGTTAGTCGTTGTATTATTATTAGATTTAAATGTCCAACATCACAAGAACAGCCAAAGTAGCTTTATATGAAGTACGTAAGGCAAGTGTGAAGGTAGGGTGCAGTGGTGCAAGTTGAAAGGGAACCAGGGAATTGACGGAGTGTTTAAGGACAGGGAGATCACTGGGGCCCAGGCCTGAAATTCTACGAAGAGAAGGCAGGTATAACTGGCAATTTTTAGGGCTGTAGGAAGGGGATGGGGTGGGTTTAGGAATTAAGGCAAGGTCAAGGGATGAGGCAGCGGGAAAGTCGGTTTAAAAAGTTACCAAGGAGTTATGCTAGGTTTTCAACTGTCGAACATTTCTGGAATAACTAAAGTGCAGCAGAACCGAACCATCTATCTGCAGAAATTACTAACTGGTCATTAGAAAATCTGGGCCAATACGTCTGAGTATTAACTAAACACAATTATCTCTATAGCTCTAGATGCATAAATGCCAAGCATTAACACATCATCATTGATGGTCACAATTTTTCTGATGCACAATTGTCAAAATTTGCTGACAAAACCACACTGGGCTTGAACTTTTGTACACCATGTCCTCTTCTCAGACCACTGCACAAATCCCTTTTTCACTGCAGGAAATGTATGAGACTCCATGTTTGCACAATTGCAGAAACTCAGCTCTTCTAACTAAATAGTAAAGCAAGTTTGATCATGGCTCATTTGCTTCTCAAATCTACCTACCAACAATGGTAATTTAACTCTCAATATCCTTAGCCAAGAAAAGCAACCTTTTGAAACTTTTGACCAACCTACCTTCAAGAGCTTTTTGGAGGAAGACTGTTTCACACTTCCATGACCTTTTTTTGTGAAATAGTACTTCTCAAAATTACCCCTGTACCTCAAGGTCATGTCCCCTTATCCTGGACTCTGTCAATCTGATCAAAATCCATTAATGATTTGAACCTTCAGTTATATTTACAATCGAGGAATTCAATTATGACACAGCTGAAACAACCTGTCATAATTTTGCCTTAAAGCCCTGGTACGATTCTGTTTAACTGGCAGTGCAACCTTTTCAAGGTCAATATATCTTCCCTGAAAATCATACCCCAAATTAGGCATAAGCAGCTGTACAAATTAAACAATTTCCATTTATGTGTATTCCAGCCCCTCTGGGGTATTAATTATTTGCACCATCAACTAACTTAGTGATGTGTATATTTCATTTGTTCATTGACAGTTCCCAGCTTTGCCTGGCAAATTATTAGATCTATTTTTAAGTAAGAAGTGAATGACTTTTTACCTACTCAAATATTCCAATCTAACATTTTTGCTTTCATCTACTAGGTTATACAACTTAATACCAAACTCAAGATCCTCCATTCCTTCACGCAGGTCATTTATAAAATATGAATCCCTATATCGATCCCCTGAGGAAACCACTAGTTATGTATTTCACCAATTTGAGTAGGATTACACATTATTGCTTTTGTCTGCTGCCTCCTAATCAATTCCCTGTCCAAGCCAACAGGGTAACTCTAATTTCAAGTGCTAGATTTTGCTTTCTCTCTTATTCGGAACCTTGTTAAATGTTCTGCAAGCACAGATAAATAACATCTACAGACAATCCTTTATCTATCAACTTTGGGTCTCCTCCACAAAAAAATTCAACAGGTTTCACTGGACATAACTTAGCCATTACAACTATCAGTTCTCTCCGATCAGTTTGTATTTGCTTATATGTTCAGTTATGCCTCTAATAATAGTGTTTGTTAACTTCGCCACAAGTGATGATAGAATAATAGGCTGTACATTTTCTAGCTTCTCTTCTTTAACCTTCTTAGAAACAGAACAGTGACATTGACTAGGTGGTTCTCAGCTTGGCACACAATGAAATAGTAGTTAGTGGCAGGTCAGTATCTCCAAATTTTCGCAGGGCTAGTAATGGGAATAGATACCAAATGGTGATAAACAGAGTGAGATCATACAATGTGCACCACATTTGAAGTGACAAGAGGCAGAAGTTTTACTTTGCATGTTGGTCATACCAGGATTGATGGGAAGCTAGCAGGTTGGGAACTATATGCAGTCTTGTCATGGCTCCTTCACTCAACCATGGCATTAGCTTCATACTTCTGGGCTTCTGTGATGACGACTTGTTTGTGCCAAAGGAAGGATTTCTAATTAAAGTATCCTTCACAACAATCAGAAAGACAGAACTGTGCCTTGTCTTATCAACTAAATTCAGCAATCAACCAAAGGAATGGAGATTAAACAAGGCAAGGATGCTCTCTAGGTCTCTGACTCATCCCCAGATCTCCTGCTGTGGCTTCTGAGGGGCTAAAATAATGTGAAACTCCTTTGGAAAGAAATGAGAGACCAGCTTCTCAAACTCAGCAGGTGTGGTTGGAAGTGGCTAGGAAAATTGGCGGAAGTGTGGTCCCTTAAATATGGCTACAGTGCCTCCAAAAGGTCTATGATCTCTCAAGGACATGAAAGGAAAGTGGCATAACACTTACAGGCACTCAACTTCAACATCTATTTCCCCAGCATTAAGCTGTATAGAGTCATAGCTATGTAAAGCACAGAAACATCTCATCCATACCAACTAAATATCCTAAATAAATCTAGTCCCATTTTCCAGCTTTTGGCCCATATCCCTCTAACCCTTCCTATTTGTGTACCCATCCAGATAAGTTTTAAATCTTGTACCAGCCTACACCATTTCCTGGGCAGCTCATTCCACACACGCACCACCCTCTACGTGAAGAAGTTGCCCTTCAGGTCCCTTTTATATCTTTCCCCTCTCACCCTAAACCTTTGCACTTTAGTTTTGGACTCCCCCACGCTAGGGAAAAGACCTTGTTTTTCACCCTATCCATACCCCTTATGATTTTCTAAACCATTAAAAGGTCACCCCTCAGCCTCAGCTGGGGAAAAATAGCCCCAGCTTCTTGGACCTCTCCCTATAACTCAAACCTTCCAAACCTGGAAACATCCTTGTAAATCTTTCCTGAACTTTTCAAATTTCACAAGATCTTTCCTTTGGAAGGGACACTCTAATTGTATGCAATATTCTAAAAGTGATCTAACCAATGTCCTGTACAGCCGCAACGTGACTCCCAACTGCTATACTCAATGCACTGATCTATAAAGGCAAACATACCAAATGCCTTCTTCACTATTCTATCTACCTGCGCCTCCAATTTCAAGGCATGAACACAGCTTTTCATCTCCAATCATTCCTATCTGAACAGCGAATATGTGTACACTACTTCATCTCATTAACATTTCCTATCCTATGCTCATAATTACCATTCAAAATTGGAGTCACATTCTCCCCTCATGTTTCCTTTCTAACACTCGATGCTCTGCTATGTCTCCCTGTAGAAGGGACCATAATTCAGGGACAGGCAGACAATTGGGAGTGGCCCTCCATTGATAGCTAGCGACAATGTATGCCCTCTAGGTACTGTGATGGAGATCTTGCTGACAAGATTGCTGCAATGAAAATTTGAGTCTCATGTTGCTCAGTCATTCTGAGAAAGCGGATCCTTTGTATTGCCTCCTCAAACTGGATCTGTGTTCCTATGCTGCAAAGACTGACAACAAGTAAGATCAGTTGAATATGAGTAAAGTCCAAAGTAGGTGCAATGACTTCTTCGAAAGTGGCAAGTTACCGGGGATGTAGTGAAATTTTGTTCCGAGCATAAATTTCTGTATGTCAATATTTACTAGTCTCTCACCTTTTAAAAAGCATTCTGCTTTTCTGTTCATTCTAACAAAGTGGATATTTTCATGTTTTCCTGTATTATACTATAATCTGCCACCTTCCTTCCAACTTGCTTAGCTTGTCTATGTCCCTTTGCAGATAGTGTTGTCCTCAAAGCTTACTTTCCCTAGTTCTTTCACATCAGCAAATCTGGATACACTGCATCGCCTAAATTACAGAGTGTGTAAACAGTTCAACCCCATGCACTGACCATTGCAACATTTAGTCACAACTTGTCAATATGAAAATGACTCAATTACCCCAAATTATTTCTGATCTTAATCCTTTTGTATTGCCTCCTCAAGCTGGATCTGTGTTCCTATGCTGCAAAGACTGACAACAAGTAAGA